>NC_134311.1:4364476-4664476 GCF_949628215.1 Phalacrocorax aristotelis
GATTAAGCTAAGACTAAAGGTTGTCACTCATTGTCTAATGATGCGTTGGCAAATGAAAGTTAACAATGAAAATTAAAAGAAAAGTTAGTGCTGTACTTTGGGTAAAATCCATTTCACCTCTAGGAATGGTCCATGGTGTAGATTTCAGAAAGGTAATCTCTGCCTTTCTATGAATTTCTCTCTGTGTCTCTGAAATACTTCATGTCTTGTTCTGAAACAGTAGCCACCAGGATCTCCCTAACCAGCAGTCTGTAGGCTTAATATTTTCCTTACTTATTTTTTTGTACGACATGTCTTTTAGTCCTTTTCAAGTAATCAGGTAACCGTATGCATCTTTTCTAGAACCAACAAGCTTATGGTGTGTTGCTGTTTTGGGTTTTTTTTAAACTGAATAATAGGAGCACGCTCAGAATTTTGCTACAGCTGTAACCACGCACTTCTATTAGCTGCGTGTTTCAAACCCTGATTTGTATAATGGATAGGTTTTCAGATCTTTCCAGATTTCAGTTGTGTAACATCAGTCCTTAAGTGACTCTACAGTGGTGTCTGGTGCAGCTGTTAGTTCACTGGGATTTCAAATATCTTTCCATATTAAAGTAAGGAAAAGATTTAAAGGGAAAAAAAACTCTTGGCCTAATTAATAAGAGTGAACTAGATTTAACGATGAACAATTTATTGGCAGTTAATAGAGCTCATACATGGTAGCCAGGAGCTAGATAATTTATCATTAAAAAGAATCTCCATTACACGTAAAATCCCTTTTCTCTTGATACAGTTAGCAACTGCACTTCACAATTACCATTTTTATAAGCCTGATTCACTGGCAAATGAAGCTGTATTTCACAGAAGAGCAGCAAAACTTGTAGGTGCTGTGAATATTTAAACATGTAGGATTGAAGTTCTTTGTCAAGCAGTTTATGTACTCCCCTTCAGTTGACGCTTCTGTGCAATCGTGACCTTGATTCTCAAGGCTTTGTAGTTCGGCCTCCAATAACTTCTTTATCCATTTGGAAAGCTCCTTAAAACACTTCTTGTTAATGCAGTCAAGAAAGTACTGGGTAGGAAAGCACTCTGTGAGCAACCCAAGTATGCCCCAGATGTTTCAGCACCCTATGCTTGCACAAGAGGCCAATTGCTGCTCCCGTGATCAAAGTGGCAACCTCCAGCAAGCCAGTGCGAACTGTGCTTTGTGATTCAGGGTGGGCTATGACAAGAATTAATTTGGCTTCTTGTTTTGTCTTTATGATTCAGGAGTGGAGATGTTTGCGCTCTACACATTGGTTGTCAGGATGTACCGATGCAGCTGTGTCGATGTCACCAAGTCCAAACCTGCGAGGCTGCCTGTGGGCAACTACGCTGATGCAGATCTGAGCCTTTCTTTTTGGCAAGCAGGAGCTGGGAACGTGATTTCCAACCACCACAGAGGACAGAATCACGACGACTCTTTCAGTGATTCATCAGATGGCACCTTTCCTCATGAGTTGTACTCAGCTGATGCCCCAGCGTGGTGTTTCGACTTCAATTTCAGTTTGAATAGTTGTATTCATTTTCATATATCCACAGCCTAGCTTTCCCTATGCTTTTCTTCCATCCCAGAAGTGGCTGCAGCTCAGCTGACAAAAGCTTTGGGTGAGCTTCACAAAACGTCTTTCGACAGTTCAGTATCAGAGGAACTACATACGTAGGGGCATGGGGGAGATTCTCCACTGAAATATCTGCCTCTGCAAAACTGACATCCTCCAGACACCTAAAGGAGCAGGACTGGATCCACTGGCTGTGGCTCATGGATTTATTTTCACGGAGTGAAGACTATTGAAACTGGAAAGCTGAAGCATTAGCTCACTGTACCATCTACCATCCTCATGAATGGAAAATGAAAACATGAACAGGGTGGTTTCTCTAGGGAAAGAAATGAAGAGAGTCGCTCTCTTGGTCTGCTCCTCAGAGGAGCAGGAGAAAACTGGAGTAATTCCTAATTTTCCTAGTTTGGAAATGTACATTTGTTGAGACGAGGATATATCTCTTCACAGGCGCGTGCAGCTCCAACATATTTTCCAGCGTGGTTTCTCCAGGCGATGTCCCCCTGCAGGTAAGGTGAAGGCAATTTCATTCTTCAATAAGGGAACCTATGTAAAGCAGTGCTGAAAGCAGCAACTTTGTCTTATTTATGGCTTCAGAGGCAATACTGAGGACAGCAGTGCAACCCATGAGCTTGGTGAACAGAGGCCGTCTTTACAAAGAGCAGGAGAAGATGGGCTACCTTGGAGAACACTGCATCCGCTGATTAAACACCTTACCTCCTTTTGGACATTACTCCGTTGTTTCTTGAAGGAGATTTGAGGCACATTGAAATCCACTCAGATGGAGGGCCCTGGTGATCAGGACATGAAAGACCTGTTCTCTGGCTGTTTCTCTGCTCCTTTTCCTCCTCCCATTTTCTTTCAAACAGATCTTTGAGGACTTTAAGTCTGAACATGCAATGCCATTGCTTGGCACTATTACCTGGTGGTGAGAGGGATATGAAATGTAGGGTCAGACCAGGGCAGAGAGTCGCTTGGGCCATTTTTAAAGAGAGGTCCAAAACTGTTTAGGAAGTGTTCTTAAGATCATTTAAAAGCTCTCCTGCTGTTATCTGGCTTCTTGCTTGCCTAGAGAAGACCACGGTCCAGCAACTTCAGCAAAGATAACCTGGTGTCACTGTAGGACAATGAGAACATTTGCAGAACTACATCAAGAAGGCTGACAAAAGGTGGGAAGAAAGTCCCATGCAGACAGAAACAACCAATTAAAGGAAGCTTTTTAATCACACCTGATGGAAAGAGTGAAACACACCTGCCCAGTGCTAGTTTTTGGTCTCCAATATCAATGGAGGGACATGGATGCAATGAGGTCCTTCTTTGTGGCGATCTCCAGGTTCAGGGCACCCACACTGCCACATTTTTTGCAGAGTGCAAGGTAAGGAAAAGAAGAGCAGAAGCTCCTTGGGCCCCCCGAGTGCACACCAAGTGACATGTTCTTCACAATTCATATGAACTCAGGTTATCGTCTCCATAACAAAACTGTTCAGCTGACGAAGATCAGGATGACACAGTCTCTCTGATGGGGCATATCTTTGACCTACAGTCCTGAGACGAGTCTCTGAGTACGGTAAGAGATGTGAACCACTGCTGTTACTTTTAGAAAATAGATACAATTATAGATTCACTTGATTTACTGTTTACTAGCTAACGTGGCACAGCATGGTTGACATGGGCCTAGTGTTCGGTACGAACATGGGGCCCTTCAGGCTGCCTTTGTGGTCCAGCTCCAGAGATTTTCTGGCTCATAACCCCTGCCACAGCTGCAGTACAAAAAATAGACTTCTGGGAGGAGAGCTTAGGTGTTCAGACTCCTAAGCATCCAAAATGTCACCTTTCTATCAGCTGTTCGGTATTTATAAGGAGGTTAGCGAGATTAAATTACATTTTAAACACATTTTACATTACAATACTTAACTGAGGGGAAAAAATTGTTCTTCAAATAAAAAAATACCATTTTTCTTCCTTTAAGTCTTATCTTTAAAAAAGAAGTATCTGTCAACAGGCTGTAAGGTTGTTTTCAAAGAGTAACAATTCTAACTTCCTGTTATACAATACTGGCAGAATACATATTTTAGGGGTCTCACATAATCAGAGAAAATTAATCTCATCGAGGTAATAATGAGACAAACAGCTGCATTGATCTACGCAGAGAAGACTGATGCAACAAATGAGGTGAACAGGGGTCAGCCACAAAAACAGTCACTGGCAACAGTGGCCCATGAAAATTCAGATCTTAAAAGACTATCTGAATCTAAATTTCCAAACAGACTGCATTTTCCCCTTTCCTCTGCATTTAAAGATCTCACTCTTTTAATATATAATTTTACAATAATTTATGAAAATGGAAAGCAATGTAGAATGCAATCAATCATTCATACTTCTGAATGAAAACCCAGAAATAGCAATGCTGTTCTGCAACTCTGTCAAGAACTGCTGCTGACATCATGTTCGTCTTGCCATCCTGATGAACTTTTTGCCTCATCAGCAACTAAAATAAACTTTTACTTCACAAAAGTTTTACATTTAATTGTAGGTTTCAGCCATTTATAGGAAGGGAGGGAGGAAATACGATTTGTAAACATATTACAAATCTGTGTTAATTCTTTCCTTTGATCCAGCTCAACGTTGCCTTCCATGGCAATGGGGTGAGGAAAAAAACTGAAACATTAATAATATTGTCAATAGTAACCGGCAAATTTTTAAATGCCCAAAAGTTCAGAATTGCCTGTCAAAAATGAGAGATTAGAGTTCAAAAAAAAAAAAAAAGCCATTTCAGCACTTTCCCAACCTAGAGTTTTTGTTTTGGAGAAGTCCATCGTATTTTGTTCTGACAGTCTTAAATTGGAATGTGTTTCACTGTGAATTCAAAAAAAGGCTAAGGAGAATTACTGCATGTTAAACTATTTAACATTAGAACAAACAACTCATGAGGGTAGCCCATAAATAAAAATTTTCAAAATTTTCACTGAAAAAAGAAAGAAAGCCCCTCATCAGTCTTTCACTCAGTTCTTGAGTTTTTCCCTAGTTCTGTTACCATCCAGACAATAATTATTTACCCAGCTTCACGGTTAATGGAGCAGCACAGACGCGTTTATCCTACGAAATTCCCCAGCACAAGGGGAAGGATGCCGTGGTGAATCCCTACGCGAGCAAAACTTACATGAGGCATAGGGCAAGGCATGGCCCTACCAGCTGTGAGACAGGAGCATCATCTGGCCAGCACCAAGCAGACAAGACAACCCAGGGCATTTCCTGAAGTATCATGCCAAGAGGGGGTATAGTTTGCAGACAGCCTGAACTAGGGTGGTTTTAAGTGCTTTTGAGGAGACTTAGGTTAAGCAAGAGGTACCATCTATCCAGTGTGAAAGCATGGACCAAGTCTCAAAATAAAACAACCTTTTTAAACAATAGCGCTTTCTCCTCTAACGTATCCTGTGAGTCTAGGAGCTAATAAAGATTTTCCACTGGCAGGGAGGTGTTTTGAATCAGGCCCTGCACGTGAGAGAAAAAAAAATCAGAGCCTGAGCAGTTCAGGAAAAAGCAGTCTGCCTGAAAAATAGTGCACTCACATCTTGAGAAACGCTTTAATCCTTTCACAGTTTGCTTGGACTCACGCCATTTCACTTCACTTAAGAAAAATCTACCATTGGATAGATGGTGCTCACACAAACAAAAGTTTTTTTGTTTTGTTTTCCTGCATATTACTATTGATCTTTTCCATTCACAATTTTCAAATCCGTTTAGTCGAGTAAATTGCTTTCAACAGTCAAAATTTTCCTGTTATTTCTTCTACTCTACTGAGATTTGGCAGATCAATTCTTCATAAGATCGGTGTCTTGCCCTAACTGATTTCCAACTTTATATATTAGGTTAGTGAATGCCAAAAAAAGAAAGACTCACAAAACTGCTTTGTTGATGCTCTAGGTTCAGGAGGTTGATGGAATAAAGATGTGATACAAACTTCTAGTCTTACTCTATCAAAGTAAGCAAACGTACCTGCTTTTGATGACCAGTTTGACAATGTGATTGCAAAGCAAATGTTGTTATTTTCAGATAATTCTTATATAAACGAAGCCCTGTCTCCCTGGGAAAGGAGAAAATAATGGTATTCTTATTAAAAAAAAACCCAAAACTTTAAATATTAGCTAACTATAACTTTAAATACAAAGCCTAGGAATATAAATAGAGTTAGCAGAAAATTTCCATTAAATATATCAACTCCCTTCTAAAATTGTTCAGTTTTCAAAGCCTTGGTCAAAAATTCTCATGTTATATAAACATATGTGAAGTCAAGGAGAGAGCAAAGAAGTAAGCAGATTTTATTTATAGCAGGATCATTGGCAAATTATAGAAAGAAAAATAAAATATATTTTGCCAGATTTTGACAGGAAATTTTCTATCTTCTCCCATACTCCAATGGAGAAAAAATAACCCTCTGACCAACTGTAACTACTGTAATATCTTCACGGTAAGAACGCCTCATAAGATAGGGAAGAAGTATAATGAGCTGGAGGCAAAAGAGTATGTTCAGTCTATTTTAATAAATAAACTGCAATAAGAAAAAAGTTCTTTGCCACAGAGCAGAGCAACTGAAGCTGGAGTCTGGGCACGGTGAATTGCTAGCCACGGTTCCTTTTCTAGCGCTACCATTAGACGCGTTACACAGGTTGACATGCTGGCCCTGGAGAAAATGTGTTTTGCAACACTCCATGATCAGAGGGAAAATCAGACTGCAAGATGGGGAAAGCCATGAAGTGGATAGCCACGCATGGAGTTTGAATATTCACCCCCAGAGGAGAGCTATATTGGAAGCAGGGAGATACCGAAGCCGTCATATCCAAATGATCATCTGGTTTGCTTCCTCCATCCCCTTTGTAAGAGTCTGGAAATCAAACATGCTGAGACAATAAAACCTCTCATTCTATCAGCTTCTGTATAGGAAAGCTGAAACCTTTCAGCATGAAGGAGAATAATGAGCAGATCAAAGGGTGACCTGTTAGGAACAGGATGGAAATACAAGACACGTATCACACAGATGAAGTCTCACTATGTAAACTTTCACTGTACTTTGCTGTCATGAACTGCCCTGCTGCATAGCACAGGTTCCAGGGAAAGCTTTTGATGTGAATCATTTCTCTGAGACTTGTACACAGTGGCCATCTGCTGAAAAGGGGGGGGGGGGGAAAGAAGGAATTTTATTCGTTTATGCACGTGCATCGAGAATCTGCAAAGCTCAGGCTTGGCAAGCACCTCTTGCTGAATCCACCCAAATTTCAGTGAGTGGATTTGCAGAGAGCTGTGCATTCCGTTAGCTGTGAATTAATGCTTTCAGCTAATGCGATTTGGACAGTGTCTTGCACAGTAAACAGCCAGGGATGAAACACGTATCTGTGCCCGTGTAGGGTCATAATAAAAGGAAAAGTGAGCAACTGTGGTCATCATATAGTAATTAGGGCATTTACCAAGGATGATGCATCAAGCCACTCAGTTTTATTCTCAGATTTTTCAGCAGCAACTCATGGTCAGCAGCATGAAAGCCTGAATGTAAAAGAATCATTATGTCTTACTCCGCAGCCAAATAGAGATGACAAGTCAGCAGAATAAGCCCAGTCCCACACTCCAGCCTGTGCAGAAAATGAACGTGAATGTCCCAAAGGACATCTGTCAAAACTTTCTCAGTCTTCTTTTGAACGACCAGCTCAAAATAAGTGGCACCTGGCAGCTTCAAGAGATCATTTCTTATGCAGGCCACTAGTAAACAGTTTCCTTATGGGGGCATTCTGTTCTGACATGATATTTTAATGTTAGAAGTAGACATTCAAAGTCACTTCCAGTAATGATGCCAGTGCATGTTCTGTAGATAGAATGAGATGACTGTGATTCCTGACTCCACCAGTCTTCCAGGGGTTCCACCAGCAGCACTGGCTAAAGCTCCGGCTGAGAAACCTGGACTTCTCACCAGCAGAAATGCCTCGGCTACTGTCGAGATGCAGCTCCAGACTGTCATCTCTATATCAAAACCAACATAATTAATTATATTACCTTTATTTATCGCCTGTTTGTCTATTTGTTGCTCCAGCTGGAGGAAACATGCACAAGGAACCTCCTTTCTTGAGTGACTAGCAGTTAGTTTTGTATGTGCCTTCCTAGGAGCATCAGTGAACTGCACTTCAACTTCATTCAGCTCTCCACACAAGTCTGCAGCAACGGCTGCAAACACCAGTTTTTCATGCTTTCCAAATGCTGACCTTGGATTATTGACACCGCTGAAAACTTCACCAGCTTTCTGTAGATCTCAGTGTTCTTTCACCTTATGTTCATCCAAATTGTAAATAACAAAGTTACAATGCCTTGCTTTGGATCCTGCAGATGCTTAAGATGTTCAGGTCATGACTAGATGAGATTCTACAGCTTCTCCAGTATAACGCAGTAAACCATCCAACAGAGACCAAGCGTAGCCATGACCCTCAAGTGCAGCCAGATAGCCTTGCAGCTGCGTTCTGCCTCTCAGTTTTAACACACTTTGTGCTTCAGAAAAAATAGAAAGAATTATGCAGCTAATTCCTGACCTAGCCAATCTCTCGGTTTGCTGTTTGGGCCTCTAATGCCTGGCTTTTTTACTCTTTCTGAAGTTAGCCACAAAAACATGCAAAATAATCCTAAATGAGACGACCATCCACATCTGCTTCCACTAGAATGAAAACCTCTCTAGGAATCAATGAGGCACACACAGAGGGTCTAATTAAATCCCTATGCCATTTCCTTTGAAACTGTCAAACTGCAGTTCTTATCTTGTATTCGTTCACCCCCAGTGGTGTTGCGGTAATTTTAGCAGGGGTGTACTTAAGCAATAAGACAGGGCAGCATGACAGTCATGCTGAGATTGCACCATACATTGAATTGTTAGATTGAAAACTGAAGACCAGGGACACCAGACAGTCAAGAAGTTCTCGTGCATGTATAAGAAATACTGGTGTGCCTGAAGGATATTATAAACTAGTCCTGAGTGTCAGTGCTCTGTGAAGGACCTGAAGTTGTGGAGAAAAATTAGACTGAATAACATGGGGTTAATATATTTTATACCAGCATAAGAACTTCAGACTACAGGAGTGGCCACCCTGGCTCCGAGCAGAGGTACATCCAGCCTGTTATCTGCCCTCCACTAGTAATGGGAATTTGGTGTCAGCAGATGGATTATAGAGATGAGCATGTGGTCAAGGCTTCCCCAAGTACTTCTCCAGCTGGTGGTGGCTCAGAAATAATGTCCTTGTGATTAGTAGCCTGATTCTAAAACCCCTTACAATGCATGAATGTAATAGAAATGCTCTTAAACAATAGTTTGAGCCTAAGAAATCAATAACTTCTTAAGATAATTCAGGTTTAATTGCATTATTTATCTAGAAAAGGGGCATAGAACCACATGCCCACTTCTTCATTTGAGCTTTTGAGGAACATCTCTGTGCACTGTGCTCCCTGAGTTTACCACTGATGTAATACCCACATCACCATAACCACATTACCTTTTTAATGAACTTAACGCTACAGACCCAGAAATATTCACTTCTTTTTTTTTATTCCTTTTCAGAAGGATTGTTTATAATTTTCCTGTACAATATAAACACTGAGAACGTGTCTTTTACTGTCTTCCCCCAGTGAGCAGATGTGGACACAGCCAATTTCTGTAACTGCAGAAGCACATCTGTGCTTCTGCAGGGAAGGGATCTTGCAGGGATCTGTGTACAGCCATGAACTGCTTTCTTAGAACATCAAGAGGTCATGAATTGAAATGTATTTAATACCATTCATAAGCTGCTGTTACCTGTTTTCAGTGCTCTTAGGGCACCACATAAAATAACCAGCAAATTATCTAACCATAACCTGTAAAGCAAATACCATATAGTAGGGACTCAGAAATTTATTTCTGCATATTTTACTGTGATGGCCAAAAATCAGGAAATCAGTTTTAGAGATACAACCTACCCTACAAAATTCCTAGCATTAGCCACTTCATAATTTTTGCCTCAGTTTCCTGCTGTGTAAAAGAAGTTGTTGTTTTTTAACATGCAAAAATGTTGCGTGGATTCTTTTTTGTATGTATGGTGCTTTGGAAGCCTAATTTAGGTCTATTTAGATATCATATGGATATGGCTAAAATAAATATAAAACAGAATAGACAGAATAAAAAAAAGGAGAAAAAAATCCTACTCTTTCAGCTGAGAAAAACATTTTATTTATGTATAGAGGGACTTTCTAGAAGCACTAGACCACAAGTGTTTAAAGTTTTGAGTCTCACTCTGCTTCCAGTAAAGTCGATGACTGATTCCAATGTGAACATATTGCTGAGGATTTTTGAGTATTCAGCTTTGAAAAATAGAAACTAATTGAAGTCCTTATAAGGAGAAAATAATAACTGCAATTGTGCAGCCATTTCACATAAGGATCGGTTATTACAGTTCGCGGCGTCGTGTGGAATCCCACTGCAAGGAGACATTTGCCAACAGACTGTACTGCGCATTGGCCATATCCAAGGTATTTTACATCCATATTCATGGATAACTATGGAGTCAAACTCACTGCCACCACTTTGCAGCAGCCTGATGGTACCCAGCTGAATTTGACAAACAGAGTATTAGTAATGTCTTAAAAACAAATGAGCCTACTACAATGTAAGCTCCTTAATGATTAAAAATAATTGGTTATGCAATTAGCCTCTGTTTGCATGAAGTGCATGCAAAATATATGCAGATCTCAAGATAACACCTAAATTACCTAGAGAGAGACAAAATAATGCAAAACTTGTTAAGGGCTGCTCTTTTAATAAGAATGCTGTTGAGCATTAAAATATGCTCGGTGTGTTATTCTACTTCTGGCAGAAAAACACAGTTTCTTGGCTGAATTCCCAAATATTAAGTTAGAAAACGCTTGACGTTGTGTGTGACTGGACTCAGCTTCAGCACAGTATAAAAGTATTCAGGTATTTATTTTTAGGTTTGCCATATTAATAAAGAAACAACGTTTTTCAGCATGGACAGCAAATACCTGCACCATCTAGAAGGACTTCTGCATCAGTATCCAGACTGCACAGGGAAGGTACAGTCTGATAAAATGACAGTTTTAAATAAATTGGGTAATTATTAATTAATCTATTTGACACAATTTCAAAAGGCCAAATACTGACTGAACTATGAGCTTCCAAGAGCAGAGTTTAATCTTCAGAATAATTATAAGGACTCCCAACATCCAATCTGTTAAAAAACAAATTAAAGAAATATTCTACAAAAAGACAATAAGAGCTACCAAAAATTACTGTGATAATTCTGTTCTAGTTGATATCTCATTCTTTAAGAAGTCATCCACTACCCTCAGACACTGAGTTATTTAACGACGCGGGGTCAAACTGACAGCTATTTCAGAGGTACTGCAAGGTGCAAAGCAAAGAGGTGGGAACGCTGGGCCCATTAAAAGCTCTATGTTTAATTCCAAGTGATGGAGAAGTTTATTTTCCTTCTTTACACCCTTATCCTGGCATCATAAGGAACTGGAAATGGTGTGCCAGTATCTGCTCAGGACCTGGAAGTTAGAAAGGGCTTCATGACATTGAACATCAACCTCGTGGGTCGACTGAACAGCACTATGTTTAGTTGCCCCTTGCTGAGGGGCTGCGGGACTTGTGCAAGACCATGAGGGAAGCAGGGCTAAAGTTAGGAAAGGACAGGAAATTTCCTTACTTCTACAGGGCTCAGTGTTGATGAGTCGCAAGGCACGCTCAGTTCCTAGAGATGTTGCTAAAAGCCAGAAGTGCTCAGCACCTCCTGGGGAAGCTTAACGCCACAGATTCCACCTTTTTGAGTCAGTTGCAGGTTGTTTCACTGTGGATTGATTTAAAGTATAAATATCTATGAGCTCTGACTCCTAATTATGTAAATGAATCAATGTCCTGTGCAATACAGGCTTCTTTCTTTCCACTTACATCTTTTTTTTACTGCTGTACATCCATTGTCTGACTTTAAATGCATGTAATGATAGTAGGGGCAAAGCCTGAAGCACTGATCTGTGGCCACTCGAACAAAGGTGTACCTTCTTTCCCAGGATAAGAAATATTTACCTCAGCTATTTTATAACACACCTCTCTGTTTTATCCAATCACTTTGAAATAATTCCTTTCAAACAAAATCAGTTTCTAATCTCTGCTGTTGCCTACTAGCTGGCTCCATGTCTAAGAGGCCTGGGGATGCTGACATCCCACAGACACGTCTCTGTTTTCATTTCAGATAGTAACAGCTTTTTAAAAGTACTGTGTACCCTGCTCCTAAAAAAATAATATATCTATGTGGGCCTGATGAGTAAAGCGTTTATTTTACTTTCAAGATTCTGTAGCCACACAGAGTTCTTCTAATGGTAATTTATTGGGGAAAAACAAAACAAAACAAAACAAACAAACAAAAAAAAAGCCAACACATACACATTTCTTTCAGTGGGAAAAAATATGTAGGTGTTTTTCCACTTACAAGGAATACCTGGGAAGCCAAGACACTGATGAGCCAGTTACATCTCTTGATGTCAGGTACCATTCAAACATAAAGTCTGAGTCCTACAGCTTTGCACGCTCACGTGCAAGGATTTATGGACACATCCTATTGTTTCCTGTGCTTCAGAAACACTGTGGAAGAACAATGAAGCTGGTTCTCAGATGTTTGGAGGCAACATGGCACGCATGGCATCCAAGCCCCGCAGGGATCTGATGCACATTTAATTTAATGTTGCTAGCATGCTCCCCATTATTTTATATGCTCTGCACTGAAAGGAAAAACTTGGTCCTCATCTTCTAGGGAACACATAAATCTCATGTCTCTGCAGAATATCATCAGTTAAGAAGGTTAACTTGAAGGGAGGAGGAAAGAGCAGAAGGCGTATTATGGTGGAGAAGCAAACATACCATGATGGAGACAGACTCCAGCAGGTCCCCTTCGCTCATGGAGCTCCTGGGAGACACAAACCCACAGCCTACACCTTTGCAAAGGCAGAAGGAAAAAGCATCCATCCTCCCTTTTTACATCCTCTAGCAATATTCAATCTTTAATTCTGAAATTTCTAGATGTTTATCCACTGGGGGAGGGGAAATAAAAAAATAATACAAAAAAGGAAAACCAGCACAGTCTCCAGCTCGCTGTCGGCCGTCCTTGGCTGGAGGCCTGGAGCTTCGCCACAAGCCGGCGCATGATGCTCTGCGCGGAGCACAGCAGCCGTTGCTGCGTACAGCAACAGCTGGGCTGTAACATCCGCCTCTCATTGTAGTAACACTTCATTAAAAAACATAGAAAATGCTCAAAATATTTCCATGCCTCACGGCCTGTATCTGGTAAACTGATTAGAAAATTAAATGATCTGTTTTCTTCAGGTTTTTTGGATTAAATATCCATCATAAAGTGTGCAAGAACCACTTGAGTGACATTCAGATCCCAAATTCGGCACATGAAGCGTAATTAAGTGTGATAGTTATGAGCAGTGATAGCGCTGCATGTTACAGCCTGCATTTGAACAGATAGGAAATAAAAAAAAAAATGTGGCTCGTGTCTTCATTTTTTAAAGATATGTACGACATCAGATTACACACCAGGCAGCAACAGGAACCGTGCGAGGGCACAAAATCCCAACCGCAGCTTCACTCCCCAGGATAAATGACGCCTCCTAATGAGTAGCTACTTAAGTCACCACCAGCTGAGACTACAGGGTTAAATATCAATACTCTGATATTTCACCCTGACTCAAAGCCTAACCCGGAGCCAGTGGCAAAGTCCTCACTGGAGTTCATGGAGCTTGCTGTGGACTAGGGGCTTCCGCCCCAATTTGTCCCAAAACAGCTGTTTCTTAGAGCTGTTTAAAATACTGTCTTTCAACACAGCAGGTTGGATTGCCTAAATGAACTAATTCACTTAATATTTCCCAACCCCTTGAAAAATAGTTTAGAAGAACTTTTGGAAATATTTTTATTTTCTAATATAGCTAACTAAGATATAAAAACGAAGTGCATCTTCAAATCACTGTCAAGGACTAAAGAAAACAACTGTGACAGGGACAGATCTCTTAAAATGACTAAACCAAAGGTGACTTTAATATACAGTTCAGCTTGCCAAACAGAGTGTAGCTGATCTTTCCAATTTAAATCAGAAAGTCTTTTCTCGGTTATTGCTGAGATCCGCACATAAAAGATGTGCCATTTTCTGAGGGAACAGAGAAGCACATACCTAAAGGTTGAAATAACAGCAGACTTGACAACTAAAATCTCCTGTTTCCAATGGCAGAGTTACAATATTAGCTTGTGATGCCCCCGTTACCAGGTCAGTGCCAGTCTTTAGGGTTAACAGCAATGCAATGCCTATGCCGACTCAGCCCGGTGGCTTGCATCGAGGGGGGTGAGATAGATTACTGCTGAGTGCAGAGTCCTCTTGTTCACAAACCAGATACGGAAAATCACTGTGATTTCGATATGGAAGATCTCTGAAATTTCTGTGTCTCCAAGACAGTTGTTTAATTGTCCACATTTCCATCAGTGATATAAAGTTGACTTAATATTACACCAGCTGTAGGAGTAATAGATGTATAGCTTAAAACAGAGTGCTCAAGGCTTTTTCTTCCCCTCCTTAAATGTGATACAAGATTTGAGGAGAAAATCAGCACCAAGAAATCTTGCAGCAGGTTATCTGGCCCCATTTTGGCCAGGCCATGGAGCGCATCTGGCCATCTACTCTCAAACGTGACAGAGGCACCAGAGCCCGCTGCCCCAGCACAGAGGGTGCCAGGGGATGGGTGGGGACGGAGGGAAATGGTGCAGAACTCCCCACACAGCTGTGGTGCTTTTCAGGGCAGAGGCACCTTCCGACCAGGGAGCACTGGGCAGCCTGTTCCCTCTGAGGAGCTGAACCCGATTACTCAAGGGTGCATACCTGATGTTTTCCATCCAAGGGGTTTCACATGCAAGACATTAACATTAATTAGAAAATGCCCTGAAAAGACTGAATAATTTTTGGATTTTTATATTTCTGATCCTCACATGTCTATATAGGTAAAGCCCATAAAGTATACATTACAATAACAGGTCCTTCAGCAGCACCAACAGTACCTTATATTTAAGTACCATAAACAATGAACAGGGTAAACTGGGACTGATTCCAGCCTCCCTTGAAAAAGTCATATGCTATCGAGGTGTCACAGGGTTAAACAAGCACAGGATGGATCCCATACCCTACATTCCATTTATGATATATCTGCGTTGCATACAAATTGGCACAAGTATGAGGAAATATGAATATCTCAGCATCCTTCAGTGCCAAATACAGACATGATGCAACATAGTCATTTTCTCAATTCAACGTAACATACAATATGCCACTCTCCATTATGCTACAGCAACTGAAATGTGCTGCAGGCCAATGGAAAATATCCCTAAAAATAGCTATGCTGTTTCTGGGCAAAAGGAGAAGTATTCAACATTTCCTTGAAAATGTTCCCACCTGGATTTGCTGGAACAGCAACATGATCGTTCAGTGACAGGAAGCTCGCTGGTAAGGAGCTTTCTCCTCAATATTACCCTGCTTTTCCAAAGGCACTGCAAACATGGCTTGCAGCAGTTCTTTAAAATACTGTACATGAAAGCTGCACTAAACTGTTTAAGTGCTCCATTGTGAAGCACTGTATTAGGGGCTTTCTGCTGCTCAAGCAACTTTATATTGTAATGTATTATAATAGTGTGCTATTCTCATAGAGATCGTTTTACAAATACAACACAAAAGATTGTCACATGAGAATCTTCTAAATCATATCAAGGAAAATAAACACCCACTGCAGAGGGACTTGCTTATTTTGCTAAGATATTTTACAGCATATTAGCATAAAAATACTACTTCTGCCTTTCAGGTTCACTCACAACACAGCTTAAGAGCATTAGATGTGTTACAAATACAAATTATTTTGGCAGCGTGATAATTTGTTAATGCATATTTGTAAACTTTATATGCCTCTATTCAGCCCTGACATACAACCTGTGTAAATTACAGAATTTTGCATAATTGAAAGTGGGGAGAAGGAAGGTCCCATTGGTTCTTCCACTTCACATACATGACACTGGCTCCCAGGCTCCAGTCACTAATAGCAAAGCATATCCTGCCAGGTCTTGGCTCCTCATAAGCTGCTGGAGGTCCTGAGAAGGTATATCCATGAGCTGCCTAGTTTTTCTGATGGATCTGCATAGGACTGGATGGTTGATCACATCTACCCTCCATGGGATCCCTGTTATCTGCTATGGGATGGATTTATCCCACGCCTCCTTCCTTCCTTTTCTTGCAAATAGCCTCTCTGTTATTCTCTTCAGGGCTGTTCTCCCCATTACATTGTCAACCACCTGTGACACAGAGTAAGAGATATGCCTAGGGCTTCACCAGAAACCAACAGAAGAGGAACTACATCCCAGATTGCCCAAATTTTAAACCGTCGCCTTTTATCTATTGAGCCATTCTTGCCCTCATCCTCCTTGGTGACACTAACACTCTGTCCTTTCCTTCGATATAGAGCCGCCCTGTCACAAAAGCTTCAGCAGGCTTTCTGATAGGTCCTTGGATGGAGCAAGGTCTCCTTGCAAAGACCCTTCCATGAACAGGACCCAGGGGTACACCCTGGGTGGATGAGAGAAGATACAAACCACTGCAGAGATCCTCAGTTTTCAGTCAGAGTCTCTTTCAGGTTCAGATAGCTTCACTACAGAATGTAAAAGCCTTACATGAGATTAACGCTAAAAATTTCCATTTTTATGGTATTTTTAGATTATATTTCATTTTCCAGGCTGCAGTTGGCTTGAACCGGAGCCACAATGCTTGTGACGCTCCAAACACAAAAAGGAATTACAAAATGTGACAATTCTTAAAATGTGTTTCTTGTTGTACAACAAATTCCCAGTGTTGTAGATTAAACTAGAGAGAACAGGAGCCATAACATGGGGATTATACATAATTTCACTTTGTTCTGTGGCAAAAAGTTAATGCCTGCCTTGTTCTAGTCAGTAAGTAGAAAAGATACTTTAAAACAGCATAACACACAGCTTAGCTGATTGGAAACTACAGGCATATATAAACCAAAGATTTTCCTGCACAGCTTAGTGAAAGCTAATTACAGAAAAGGGTGAGGTGCCTCTGCCCCCCATCTGCTCTGTAGAATTTAGGGCAGAACCACTGGCACTATTCCTTGTAATTTTACCAACTTCTTTCTACTCAGTGTCCCTCCAGGTAGCTCATCCTAAGAAACCTACCTGCATACCTCAAACACACACAATTGAATATCTTGGTATTAGCACATTTTCTGTGCCCGTTCCTTAAAACCACACCGTGTCCAAGTTCCTACATGTGTCTTATAGTCAAAATTCTGCTAGCAAGAAATTGGATCAAGAGCTGGAAATCACACTTTTTCTTATTACAAACCCAGTCATTTCTGTTTAGCAGACAAAAGCATAAGTAGGTAGGAAAGCTGAAATTGAAGAGACCAGGTACATTTAGCTTGGGCTTTTGGGTTTTTCACTGGAATTCACTTTAAAACACAGAGTGTAGTTGGGCAAGAACTGGAAAGTTAAAACAGGGGCTGAACCTAAACCTTGTCCTGAAGACCTTCAAGCTCCTCCATGCATGCTTACATGTGGATGGGTTCCTCTGGCCACTGAAACTCTCACCAGCTGCCATTTGTTTGATTAAGATGGTCTTCAGATCCTAAAGTGATTGAATCAAACAGCTGATGCAAAATTTTTTATTAAATGAACATGGGTGCATTGTCTAGTGTATTCCACTGCAGGATCGTGAGGGCTGGGGTTGTTCTTTGCCTGCTTAACCATCATTTTGGTTCAAGCGAGTCTCTAGCATTCACAATAAATATAATATAGCTCACCAGCTGCCAAAAGTATCTGGATCCTCTGTCTTACACCAGCAATATGAAAGGAAGAACCACAAACCGTTGTCCAGCTGCAGGAAGCAATCCCCAAAAAGTAATGTTTTGGATACTTATACCGGCAACTGAATGGGCAGGCACTGAATGGTGGTCATTCAGAAACCCACCTGAGCTAATTTACATAGGAAAGAAAACTGCTATGAACATTTTTTTTTCTCGTCAAGTCTAGGAAAATTCTGATGTGAAATGAGGTGGATGCCCAGTTCCTATTTCTCCATGACTATACAACCACCATAGGTTTGATTTTCCTTTTTTTTTTTTTTTCTTTTTTAAGTCTTTCATTAGGTGGCATAAGTGTGCATTTTCTCTAGGAGACTGACTTCCCCCCTCCCTCTTTAAAGGCAATCCCTGTGGAGGAAATTCCTTGGGCAGAAATATCTGGCTTCTTGGTGAATGCCAGAGGACAGCATGAGCAACGCTGGAGTTGGTCTGACCTGTGGTTAGGCTGTTGATGGACTGTCTGGGATGAAGCTGGCCACCCATCTAGTTTTGGATCCAAGTGCTAGTTTTGTGGGTGCCTTACTGCCCTTGTGTTTTTGAAGTTTTGTTTGATTTCCACTGCCCTCCTATCGTGCCGATCTCTGAAGTTAAAAGGCAGCTCCACCTCGCATGTGCAGCGTGTGGTGATAGAAAAGCAAATCAAATAGTGGGAGGGCAAGGAAAGGGGTTTAGTCTTTGAGGCGTCAGCGCAAACTGGCCTACCAGGAAAAAAGGGAATTATACAGAGAAGCCTCACTAGGACAGAGAAAACACAAAACCTCCAAGGTAGGCAGTTACACTCAGTGATACTTGGCCTTCTAAGAGGCTGTTTTTAAGCGTTTGTTTTTGCAAAGGTCACTCAAGTACTTCTTCCACATGGAGGGTAGTGGGGTATTTTTCTGTAGGCAGGATGGGTCTTTGCAGCCTCCACAGAATAAAGAGGCTTCAGTTGCTTTACTCTGTGGGGTCATCTCAAAGCTGTATTTTTTAAGTAGAGCCAGCCACTTATTTAATACATAATTTTAATAATATAGACTATGATGCAATTAATTACATCTCTTTTATTTTAATAGAGGGTAGGAAGTAGTTGCTATTTGATGGAAATATTTAGGCACAGATTTATGGTTTTAACTGTTATTATTCCATTATTATTCCTCCTGCAAGTCCATCTACTGTCTTATTTTCTAACAATACTGAAAAAGCCCAAAGACCAAATCTGAAGGCTGTATTTTTGAAAGTATTTAAGGAACTTAACTCCAGCTGTTAGAAGGTACTGAGTTACCTCAGATGTGTCTTAACATATTTAAAATGTGGACATATAGGCTTGATGTCTGCCAACAGCAGTAAGAGTCAGTCTATGGTTGCTGTATTATGCCATCCAAGTTTCCTTGCCTCTAATTTCATTCACTATCCCAAAAGCTGAGAAATATGTATGTTTTTCAACAATTTCTGGATGCTGGGGTTTCTGGATGTCTGACAGCCCAGCTGGAGCAGAGCTGGAGCAACAGCTCCAGCGGGTTTACTGGACATGGACATGCAGAGATTGTAAGCAAATGGCCAAAGTGCAGAGGCACACAACTTGTCCTGTACCTACAGAGCAAATGCAATCCTCCTGGGAGTGGATTTACTACACCTGCAAAGACATGACAGAATTAAATTGGTGCTACACAGTTGTCGGATGACACAGACGATGTTATTCCTATGGGCATCTGTGAGTAGCTTGTTTTAGGAGTCACCTTTAAGAGTTTCACAGGAAAGTTTCCAAAAATGTTCTTCCAAAATAAGTGTAACAATTTACAAAACTTTGAAGAGATATTGCTATGCATGTATGCCTATTACACTCTGATCAAAATATAGGTTACTTTGTATATTGCGTAATGAGAGGATATTTCTTCAGGAGAAGCTCTTGTTGCATGTTAGCAGATTTTCCATTGCAGAACAATCACGCAGTTCCTACTTCTATACAATTCACTGTACGTTGTAAGATTTTTCTACTTACTGTACATGTAAAAGTATTGGACAACAGAATATGTTACCTCACAAAAAGTAAAGCATTAACCTAGAATTTGCTGACACCATCTTGTGATTTATATAGCACCCCCAGCCTTTAGCTGATTTACAAAGTTCAACCAAGAAAAACAAAAAATTACCCTTGCTCAGACAACCAATGTACTACATAGACTGACCACTGTGGCTGCCAAGGCTATGTAAACAGCTTGGTTACGGAAGTTGAGTTTACCAAAGCAAAACAAGTGAAAACACAATCAAAACAAAGTTAAATACTCTTCCTTGTGTCTTGCCCTGAAGGCCTTCAAACATGAGCATCGATGAGGTCCAGTGCAAGAACTTTCTACTGTTTATGGCTGACAGTGTTCCTGGAGAAGTCTGTCCCAGAGAACACCTGCTGACAATTGTCCTTAACATGTCAATAACATTGTCAAACGAGCTGTTACAACAGGCTTGATGATTAGCTCCTAAAACCCCAAATTTCTCTAGTCAGACATTTGCTAAAAGAGTTTGAAGAACTCTTTAAGAAATATGATACCATTAATTAGTTATTGTTTCTTACGTGAAACTGCTGAAAAAGACAAAATTCAGTCCCATTGCTTTTAATCAGATATGTTAGGCTGTGATCTTATTGAAATGGACAGATTTCAAAAGCTGCAAATGTTAAGGAGTCATTGAGTCAGATGACGAATCTCAGTGGATCAACTGTCTCCAGTACAGAATCACTTCACATCTCATACATATCACTATGGGTTTTTTCCACGACATCTCCAGTCTGCCAGTCTCTCCAAGGTCTTAGAGTCTGCTTTTGTTCTTTAAAGCAAATGACATGGTGTGCTGACCTCACAGACTAGTATCAATGGTCACTGCTTGTCCAAATATTTGTGGGACCTGTCCTGTTTATCACCTTTATCAGTGTCATGGAGGAGTTGCTGAAGTGCTCTCCCACCAAGTTTGCAGATGACCCTGAATGGGGGTGACCACTGGGCCCCAGGGCCCATCAAGGAGATGGGTCCTTCACAGTAGTACATGGTGGAAGGACAGGATATGATAGGAGAGCGTCAGGCTGGGGTAGAGACTTTTTTGGAGTCAGTAGCCCCAGGAGGGTATCCATCCTACCAGGGTGTCTGGTATCCAGCCTCAGAGGTTTTCAGGATGGGCCTGCAAAAAGCCCTGAACAGCCTCGTCTGGGCTGGCCCGGCTTTGAGCAGGAGGTGGGACAGGAGACCTTCTGAGGTCCCTTCCAGCATGAATTACACTGTGGCTGTATGCTTAGTATTTGAAAACTCCCAGACAATTCTGGCAAATCTTCTGCTGATTATTTGTTTTGATGTTGCATTTCATATGGCTTCATGAGATATAATTTGGTTTTATTCTACTGCAGAGTATGCTAAGTGCTTCGGGACGTGGAGAGTAACAGGGCTGACTGATCTTGACATTCGTTGAGTCTGTTGTTACCCTTAATCCTGGTTATGTGCTTGGTACCTCTGATGTACATACAGCACATCACTGCATCCTGAGTGAGTCCTACTCTTCACTGACAAAACCCATTTTCAGCAGTTTTCCAGTTTTTGAAGACTGAACACAAAAATATTACTATTCCCAGTAGCACAGAATGATGTGGAAATACCACAGAAATAGAGTTCATGTTACACAGGGACCCCACCATTGTAGACAGTCTCTTATCTCTACATTCATAATAGCCTGAAACCCTTACTCCATTGAGAAAATGAGACTCTAGAGTAGTGAGCTGCACTGTGAAAATCTTAACGCACACAGCTTTTGAAAAACCCTTGCTCCTCACACAGTTATTTCTCACCACCCATCTCCATGACCCGGCAGCTGTGCTGGGAAGACAGTGACTTCTGTGTGGTCCTGTCCCATCTCTCCCGTGGTATCTGGACGTTGCTCAGAGAGGCAGCTGTCCGCGATTACAGATCTCCCTTATGTCATGGGTCACATCACCAGGGAAGTGGGAAGGTTCAGGATGACAAACTGAAAGTAATCTGTCACTGTCAACTCCATGGGATCAAAGGAAAAACAAACTCTATCTGTTTTGGCAAATGGTGAAGGGAAGAGGAAAAGCACAGGATGTTAGGTTAACATAGACAGACAGGACTGACCTCTGCTATCTAGATTAGTTTATTTTGCTGCAGTATTTTGCATGCCGAAATCACTTTTGTCAGAGAGCCTCCAAGCTCTTTTCAGAAGATGTAATTAAGAGCTGTGACACCTCTGTGAGACACGATTGCACTCGTCCTGCAATGGGGTGGCCCTCAGAGAGATGCTACGTCGCTCAGGTGATACCCGAGAAGTAACAAAGGTGTTCTGGATTCAGTAACCGCCAGGTGTAAGGGTGACAATAGCATGGACAGCATAGGGGCAAGGTGACAGCACTCCTGATGGAATGGGCCCAAGAACCGGTCTCTGGGCCATGAGTGCACAAGTCAGAGCTGAGAAGAAGACAGTTCAATATTGGTAAAGAAGTCTGGAGAACAATGACCTCTGCCCAAGGGTGGAAAGGAGCTTCACTTAAGGCGAGGCATTGCTGGCATAAATTTTCAAGCAACTGAAAACTTTTAAAGTGGTGTTTGCGGTCCTCTTAAAATATCAAATTGAAAACTGGTATAAATGTTTTCTTTTTGTCTCTTCTAACCTGCATGAGTAATACACGAGCTACATCTGCTTCAGCAATCTCATGCACACGATCACCATTGCCCGGCGTTAATCAAGAGCAGTGAACTCAGCTTCCACAATACAATCAGTTCTTGTTCTCAACTTCTGAGAGTTCATAATTCAGTCTTACTGTCATTTCTTTCCTCTTCCATATTCTTTCATGAAAGGTAAACCTGCACAGAAAGAAACCAGAGTCATTAACTGTTGGAAACTTTAATGTGCTACAAAACCAGAATTAGAAGTGATAATGAAATTTCCACTGCTGAAAGCAGACTTTGCTAACTGATGTATGTAGTGAGAAAGTAGTGGCCATATAACCAACAAAAATAAGAACCATGTTCATTTTTAATATGCCTCATTCATCTTTGCTTGAATTGGCAGAACACCAAATTAGACTTTAAGTTAAGATGTTCCTTTTAATTTTCAGTAATTAAAATAAATATATGTTTAACCGTTTCCATTAGACTCTGTTAAATCCAGCATATTTGACAAAATATCCCTTAGAACAATGTCTACCAAACTTAATAACATTTGTAGTGCACTTTGGAGTGAATAAAATGAATTAGTCCTGAAAAAACAGGTTCAGTTCTGCAAAAGCAGCTCACTGCTAAATTACTTGTATTTCCATGGACAGACTCTGTTGTTACTGAATAAGTTCTTTTTTTCCCCCTAGGAGCTAAATAACGATGAGCAGGAACAACCTAAACCATGAAGGCAGATAAGATTAGCATCCTGACTATCTGTCCCATCCACACTCCATGATCAGCTGGGCTGGGAATCAAGCAGCTCCAAACTTCACAAAGCAGCCTCAATTTGCAGGCCAGCAGCACAGATTTTTGCAGCTATGAGCTCTTGCAGTTCATAAAAGGCTTGTAAGTCCCACTATTGAAAACTCTTTTCCAGGTGCTATGCTATGGTCCCAACACTGCTCCCATTCAATCAACAAGAGATCAATACCTGAATTCAGAGGAAACAACAGTGAGGCCAGAAGGACTATTTCCACACATCTTCAGGCTAACACTAAGAAGTTGTGTCATAACTTCTCTATTGTCAAAACAGCAAATTCTCTGGTTTGATCCAAAATTCCTTTTTCAGTGAGAAAAACCTTTAACTGAAAATACATGTTTCATTTTGCTGGAGAAAATAGACTCAGAGATATTGTTGCCACTTCCGGTTTCATTAAAAATTCTGGAAGTGTCCTCTAAACCAGTAGCAAGATGAGAAGGCAATTTTGATTTCGACATGGATTCCAAAATGCCTAATGAACTCAAATGTTGGAATTTGTTATGGAAACACAGAAGTAAATAGCAGTAACTGTATCAAGAACAGGACTGTTGATAACAGCAAAAGGTAAAAAGCTAGGAGAAAAGAAAAAAAAAATCAAAATAAGAGAGAGTTTCTCTTGGAGTAAGACAGATTTCCAAAAAGCAGAGTTAGAAGCAAGGAGTGACAAAGTTACAGGGGGAAAAAGGAAACTGGGAAAGAGAGAGAAAAGAGAGAGAAAGCAGCAGAACTGGGTTATACAGAGTCTTGTCCTGAGGAATGGACACTGAGGAAATGAGGTGGCCAAACTCTACAGAAAGCAGGGCATTTAATAGTCAAGTCGATGAATTATCTTGAAAAGGAAAAGAAACTGGCAACTGAGACAAAAGCTAGCAGATAAACATAAATAGTGCTATGAAATCAAAGAAAATGAGGCATACACACACAATACTAAGAGAAGAGAGAAAGCCAAACCACAGAGCTCTGCCAAGGGATCAAACCCTGGAAGATTCATCTCGCCAAGAATTGTGAGGGCTTGTTTATTTTTGCTTTCTTATTCCTGCCAGAAGATATAAACTATATCTATTTACTTAGGGGGAAAAATTGTATTGCAATACAGCCAATTTCTCTTGGGGGAAAAAAGGATGCTGTAACAAAAATGCCTGAACAGTTTTTCACAGTATATCCAGGGACGCTGTAAGTGTTCGGCAAAGCTAAAAGTGTACAAGGTCTCTCTACAGGGCTGATCTACGGAGAAACGGTGGAATCATGGGCCAGATTCAGATATGCCTGTGAAGCCTGAATAGCCTGTGTCAGGCTCAGTTCCACTGAAGTCAATGGAACTATTCCCAATAATCAATTTGAATCAGGACTGTGAGACTGATAATGAAGCTTTTGCTTTTTAATAACAGCCTTAGCTTCACAAACATAGACCTTTTACAGGCCCTCACAAAAAGGTAAAGCGAGGAAAATGGATATTCCATTTTGGGGAAAGAAAACGTGTGTTTGCTGGTTGCTCCTCAGGCTCTAAGTGAGCGTCTCTGCAGATCTGCTAGCTTTAACAAAACAATGGAGAAAATAATTTGCCTCTATAATTTAAAAAGAAAACAAGAAAATAAAAGAAAACCCACCCCCAGTGATCTGCACGTTGCTCCTGTACAAACACTGGCTGTACGTGATCTGAGCTTTGAGCACACACAGAGGTTGGTAAGTTCAGCTGACGGCTGTGCAGAATTTAGGCCAAACAGCACACAGAGCACAGGTCCTCTCAGCTTCAACCCTTCTGCAAGATTTTATCTGACAATATTTTCCCTTGCCCACACCTTGTTTCATGTCTTTAAAGTGCAGGAGGAAGCAGGAGGCATTGCACCAAACAAATCTTAGATAGCCTAAGCAAACCACTGGCAGGCCACAGGAGCTGGTCGTCGGGCTTGGAGTTCTGTTGAAGTTTTCAAAACAGACTCTTTCTCTTCCCGTTTTGCCCACCTCATTTGTTTTTTAAGCGTCGATTGATCTTTGACTGGCCACAAGACCTTTGAAACTGGCACGAGGCTTTTGCTTATGCTTTGACTACCCAAATTTGTGAACCCGCTTAATCTACATTTATCAAAAATTGAGTCCACTGGCATAACTAAAGTCTTCATTTGAGGTAGCTGTAAGTTTTCAAAAGGGCAAGTGATTCTCTGCTTTTTCCTCATTGTAGCCCTCTTTTCTGTAACCTGCTCTCTTTTTCTACGACTGCACAACACAGATGTGAATTTTAGATTTGCATCATGCCATATAACATTGCCACAGTGCACAGAGGTATTTTCTATGTGGAATTGTGCTATAATCCAGCTATCCTTTTTCAGCTACCTGTTAAACTACATCATTATTGTGTTACTGACTGATCTTGAATAAAGTGATGCGGCGGCATCTGGAAATACAGGTAAGGGATGCACCACGTTTAGGCAGAATCTCCAGAAGTAAAAGCAAATCCAACTATTCTCAAATTGCTTTTTCAAGCAAATTACCAGAAAGAAATTTCAGCTTTTTAATGAAATACTTCCTTAATACACTTTAAAGAGATGGAAGGCCAAAGGAGATTGACCACGACAGAACACCAACAGCTGAGAGGAGGAAGGCATTCCTGAATAAGAGCTGGCGCTTAACCTTTGCATTCCCTTCCTTGTATAGTGGAAGAGCTGGTCCTAGGGTAAGAACAGGATTGGCTGGAAGTGGAGTCTGACCAGGAGCAGTACAAGGTACCATATCTCAAGCTGTGCATGTAGTCATCATACAAACGTGCTTCCTGTTCCTTCCTGTAAGTGCACGTAGAGAGCAGCATAATTTTGTAGACCTGGAAATGCAAAACCCTAACACATCGCTGGATTTCCCGAAGTCTCAAACATCTACATTAAAACCTTTGCTACTTTTAGTTTTTTATCATTCCTACTTGAAGTCAAACATGACACTATAATTGTATTGGCATTTGGACAAAGGGCAGCTCTGAAATCTGGGTGCATCTCATGGCCATAGACACGGCATATATGTCAGAGCCAATGCACAGGATACAGGACGGGTGTATACTCAGACGCAGAAGAGGGAAGTAGAGAACAGTCTGTTACTTTCTCAGACCAGTGAAGCCTGCTCCCAAGAGAAATTTAAATTTGTGCGAAGTGAAGCTCTGCCAACATATGTTGGCATATCAGGAATCACGGGCTGGGAGCTGCCTGCATTGCCATTGCTTTGGGGCAGGGGGAGGGGACGGAGGCTTAGGAGGTATGCAGTTGTTGTGTGCACAGGGACAGATATCTGAGAGCTTTGAGCTCAATCTTTTTCCATGACCTAAGCAATGGTTAAAGATTTCCATTCCTGCCGGATTCAAGTCTTACCCTAAGGCTAGCTTTCAATGTGTCGGTGGCTTTGGATACACCCCAGTAGTCCTGAAATCCCTGTAGTTTTAAGGGACATGTATATGAGGTTATCCAAGCAACGTGGGAATGGACAAGCGGCTTCGGTTATCAGAGCAGGACTGATTTCCATCATCATAGTACATCTCCCCTTTTAACCCAGTTACTAAATTAAATATATTAACTACTAACTAATTAAGTAGTATTAAACTATACAACAGCAGCTAGTTTTCTTCCTCACAACAGCAATCTATGGACTCATAAAGGGAACAGCACAGTATTATGTTACACAGCACGTGTTTCTGTGGAATTCTTATGGGAAAACAGAGCCACATCACCTGCTGGGAGGTCTGCTGGGGGCCAGCAGACACATGCAGCACCCAAGACACTCTAACTGTATTAAATAAGGTCTGCAAGAATTTGGATTAATGTATATTTGCAGCCTATGCAACATGCATCTTTTTTCATGTAAAAAGCAATGATAATCAGCAAAGAGGTACATAGTGATGGGTACTGTCTGTTACAGGAGACTCACTGTGGGGACTTGCAACATACTAAGGGCTTGCAGTGTACTAAAGGTTTGCAATACCCTCACTTAAAACCTTCATCAGTGAGCAAATGCCTCACCTGCCTAAGGCAGCTTGGAGACCTTGCATGCTGGGGCAGGGCAGGGTCTCTGGACGCAGGAGACAGTGGGATTCGGCACATGGCCCATGACCAAAAGCCGTGAAGGCTGAACAGGCCTAACTGTCAAACAAAGGACTGATTCTCACCCTTGCCCTGCCCAGCCTGCCAGGAACAAGCCAAGCCTGGGGTATCAAACTCTGAGCAGAGGAGGGAGGCTCAAATCCCCAACCTGCAGGAGCACTGTGGCAGCCGCATGCAGCAACCAGCAGTGTGTTGGAAGATAAGGTACTTGCGGGTATGATAAACGAAGCCCTGACTCTTCCAGCCCTGCTTGGGGCAGAACTAAATTGCTTTAGGGACCACGTTACTCCAGCACAGCTTTTCAGAACCAGGGTAATATCACCTATGGTAGTTTATCCTGGTTGTATGTGTATGGTCTGGGATTAAAACAAGCTGTTGTGTTAAGATGTCATTGAGCTGCGTTAACCTCAGAAAGGACAGGGCTTAATGAACAGGGAGGTTCCCTGAGAGATGAGCAGAGACTAGAAGATGCTCCGAAAGAAGAACAGAGGAGGCAGCACTCCAGTAGCACATTGGCTTATTTAAAGAACGCAAGCTGACTCTTTTATTTTTTCTCTAAATTAAGCTACGATCAATGTTAAGCTAAAACTAAGTTTAGGGTACTTGTTTTACAGAGACCTGCTGTGATGTCATAGCACCAGTCACTCTTTCTCAAAGGACTAAAGGCGAAAGGGCAGCTCATGTGGTACAGAAGAAATGCATAGCCAAGACAGGGTATGACATCCCTAGCCTGACCACAATGTGGGATATTTGTAAAATCCTTCCCCAAGACACCTAACGCCACACATTCAGGGACAGTGGCGTTTTTTAACCATAGGAAGGTCTGGGGGTTGTGTCTGTCCTGTCAAACTGATATCTGCTAATGACAGATACCTCTGGTATTCCTCTCCGGGGTTCACTGTACTGATATCAGTCACCTCATTAACAGCGCTAAAGTAGTGTGAGAGATAAACCTGGCTCCTTCTCTTTCAAAGTCTGTGAAAAGGAAAATTGTAAGAGGGCTTTTCTTCCCTAAATTAGTTGACTGCTCTGTGCTCCCATTGCATAGCCTCTGCTCAGATTCACATACCCCTGCCAGCCCCGGAGCCACAAAGCAAGCCGTGACAAACAAGAACACAGCATACTTCTTCATACTTACTCCAAGACTCCCCCGGATTGGGTTGGCACTGCATGAAAGAGGAACCCCATCACACCTCATGACAAAACAATGAGGAAACATGCCTATCCTATTCACAGCGGTCCTCAGAAATGCCCAAAGACTCATTTCTCCCAGCATGATGAAATGTAGATGAAACACCAGCGAAAATGGACTGTGCATCAGCGCTAAAGTATTCACACCTCATTGGAGAGCTAAATGGGGACAGTAAGCTAATCATTGTGACACTATATAACTCAGTTTGTGGGGGAACCCAGCAAAAAAAAAAAAAAAATAGAAATACACCATACGAAGCTTCATTTGCAGCTCATGGCAAGCTTCATGTTTGTCTTCCAGGTATATGTGCTTGTGAAGATTTCTATTTGCATCTGATATTTCGTATTGCTACAGCTCAACACCTTTATTGAGAAGGGATTTGGTAGATTTTTATCCCCTAGCCATTTATACCAGCCTCATTCTGTGAGGAGGCGTGTGCTGCTCAGTCATACTTGCGCACCACGTAACACTGAAGCCTCCTGCTTCTTCCAACAGGACTTAGTTGTCCTTACACAACCATACACTTTGGTGTGTCCTTCTGTGCGACTAGTGATTCATCTTCTGCCAAGCCTGCGGCAGTCACCAAGACGCAGCAAATGGCACGTTTTCTGGCTCATAACTGGCTTCAAAGTAGACATCCCACCTGAACATCTGCCTGCAGATGAGAATGTAACCAGTCCACCGTGGTGCAAAGAGCCCCAGGAGAATGGCATGGTTTTCAGCCACTCCAGCCAGCAGTGTCCAGCTTTGGAAGAATTCTGAATGTAGAAAATAAGAACCAGCACCCAGTTAGAGGTGCTTCAGCCCCAGGTGAAACGTGCTGTCCTCACTTGATCCTGTCCTGCTCCTTATTCTGCACAGGGTTGCCTACTCCAAAAGGTTTTGTGATGGCCATAACCCACTATTGCCTCATTTTCACATAATGATAGAGCTGCACTCCAGTTTCTGATCCGTAGGCTTGGAGTATGAAGATAGCCAATGATGGCTTTTCTTTTCAAGGCTTTTAAAAGTGTGGGATGAGTTGTCAAAGTGGCAAATTTCCCTTTTCTTTGGCACTAATGTTTCTAACCAAGAAAATGGCTGGAAATTTTCCCTTTTTTCCATCTTGCATGGTTGCCACTCCCTGGGACTCAAATGACTCAAACATTTTCTCTGTCTGCTGAACAATGATGATTTTGTGGTGAAAGTGCTGACATCGTCCTGCCCCTGGTAAGTTTTTGCTGCCCAGAAATTACTAATTCCCTGTGTACGATTCTGGAAAATTGCACTGGGTACTTAGTTGTAAGTACTGAAGATGTGTCTCAAAATAACATTACTTAACCATCTCTCTGAGCTCACACGAGGTATTACGCCACCTTTATTTGTCTCAAGGACTAAAAATGGAATTAAAAGCAAAGAACCGTGTCTTTGGGCAATTCCACATCTTGCTATTATTTCTTTTTCCTCACTGCTATGTATTTGTTTGACAGTATTTACTGCACTATATCATGGTAAAGTTCTGAATCCTCATTCATTCCTTATTAAAACAACTTGAGTATTTTGAGATCTCCAGATGGGAGGGACTGCAAAATGATATTCTGAAAAAACATATTTAATAATTGGAAACTATCACTGTTACATCATTAATGGCCATTCTGAACTTGAACTGCTGGTATAACTGTTGTTCTGCATTGGGATTTTTGCTTAGTTATGGCAGTATCTCACCAGATACAGCTTATACATTCAAGTGTAATACAGAACTGTTAAATACTAATAGCCCTTTCTTTACAGGACGTTATATGGACACTAAGTTCAACAAGGTTTAAAATTCTGATCTTACTCTTCACTTTATTCCAACCGACATAAAATAATGTTAAATAAAATTGTATGTGGTGTCTAAAACTTCCCTTTAAGGTATTTTCCTAGATTACAAATTTTGCATACACCCATTTTAAAACCCTTGTAGCCATTTTAAAGGTTTTCTCATCTTTCAGAATCTCTCTGCACCCCTTGAAGGAGATGAAGTAACCTGCTTTTTCTAACTTCCTTCACTTTTTCTTCTTTCTGCTCTCCCAAAAACACCTTTCTGCTGCTCCTTCCTGCCTCTCCGACCGTCCTTGTGCATGCACCCCACAAACAGCCACCTTTACTCAAATCCCTCAACAAAAGCCAACGTTTTCTGAAATCCTTAAGGGGATCATCATCTCAACATTATTCTTTAATTCATAAAACAGTGAATTAGACAAAATGCACTTCAAACTGGTTTTCTTTTCATCTCCTCCTTCGTCGTTTTATCAGCCTTTCACTTGACCACAGATTCAGTAGAGCTGAATTTGCAGGGAGCTGAGCACCTCCCGGGCACGAGCATCCCGAAACACGAACAGCACCCTTGGGTTTAGGCACGATGCTGCTAAAAACAGCTAACCCACCTGCAACCCCGCCTGCAACTGACAACCTAAACTCCTTTCAGTCTGCAGCCACCAGGACCGTTGAGCTTCACCATAACACTGGATACCAGATTGCCTTTGACATCGTTACTTGACTTGCACAAACAACTATGCCGCAGAGCTTGTGTGAGTTAGTGGAGTATTTTGTACAAGCAGGTGCGGCAGAGGGAATGGTTAGGCACAGTGCCGTTTTCTGGAGCAACAAAGCCAGCCTCAGAGACTTATGTTCCAAACCCCCATACCCTGTGCTTCACCTCCCTGGGGTTGTCCAGATACCTGTTTTTTAAGCCATGCTATACACTAGAAATTTTATTTCTTTATGCCAGGTTTAGGTAAGCTTCAGGAAAGATAATATCTGCTTTGGCAGAAATGTAGAGTGCTTTGGCAGGTGATACTTAGGCTTGCAAATCTAACCTGTAAACAATTTTTGGGCAAACATGAGCAGGTTTGTGCTCTCTGACGCCTCAGAGCCAGCCCTCGCAGCTCCCCAGCTATCCCACCAAGCCGTGGCCTGGGGCCAGAGCAGGCACATGGATTTCACACGCAGGGATACAAAGGACTCGGTTGTTCTCACTCTGAAGCCAGTTGTACTTCCAGAAAGAATTCCACTGGGATTTCAGCGAGCTGGCTGCCCGCAGCTGGGAAGTCGCACCCTCCGTGCACCCCAGGCCAGTGGTGCCCCGTCTCAGCAGGGCTTCTCCCAGCTCATCACCACAGCTCCAAGCTCTTCATTACACAGCATTCATCAGGAAGACCATATCTCGTTCAATCTTCAGCCAAAACAGTGTTAAAAAGAGAAGCAAATTAAAAACTTGGGGAAAGTGAGGTAAGCGACAACCACCCCTTTCCCTGTTTCTGCAGGTCTCCATCAGAAGTGCCGACACCACCACTGATGCTGTGTCCTCGATCGGGATGTGCGTGAGGGCTGAGACACGTTACTAAGCATCCCCCAGACAGCTTCAAGGTTGGCAGGCCTTTTCTGGCCGTCATTCTGGACCAAGTGTACGTGACAGGACAAAAAACCGCATCTTAAAAGTCACGAAAGATGACGAGTCAACGTTTTATTTTCATAAAACATTTTCTATTTTCCAGCACGACCGCACTCAGGTGTAGCGGCGCCTGGTACCAGAAATGCTATTCAGTGTGAGCTGTTTCCTAAAGGAAAAGCGCATGTGAGAATTCAGATTATTTTGTCTAGCGCAGCTGCTGCTTGTACTGCAAAAGGAGAGCTGCAGCTGACGACAAGGTGGTATGGAGCGTGACACCTCTGCTGGCCCCCCTCCAGGAGCACTGAGCCGGCCTGCAGCTCACAGTACGTGTCTTAATTGTTGACAGCGACCCATTAGGACAACATAAGCCTCATTTAATGAACGCAATAAGTTAAAACCGAAGCACTTGGGTAGACTTTGGTGGTGTTGGGGCAGGAGGCTGCGGAGTGAGGTCGCATTGACCACGCAAAACAAAGTTCTCCCGTGGTAGACCATGGTGCTGGAGCTACGGCTGGACTGCTTAGTCTGCTGCCTTCATCATCATAACCTTCGGGCTTTGTAAGGGGGGAGGTAAATGATATTCTGGTTCACCCTTAACACAGTTTTGAGGCTGCAAGGAAAATGTACACCAGACAGATACACTTGAGCCATAAACGGCAAAAATGTCATCAATAGCTTCATTACTTTGACCTTCTCACAGTCTTTTTTGTAAATACTAGTAGGTCAGTAACTTAAATACGCTGTACCTTAAATACTTGCATAATTCAGAGTGAATTATTTCAGCCCCAGTTTTACAAAACCTTTTGAAGGAATGAAAAGGTGTTAACGTTTCCAACCCAAAGTATTTATTTACAGCACAACAAAGAAGAAAAGAGGTGAAAAGATTACACAGGCAATAAAGATCTCCCTATTTATTCATCACATACTTTCTAGGGCTTTTTGCTCTTTAGATTTGTTCTAATATTATCAGAATTGATTTTTAGTCTCTCTGATCCCAGAGGAAATGTCTTCAGTGAAGCTCTCGGTGGATAACTGTAATGAAGAATCAGCTTGCAGAGCTGTTACTATGGTACTCTTAAGTGTAGAGCTTCTAAAAAATTAACTGATAAGAAAATTCCGCTGCACTATATTTAGAAGTATTTCATTTCCTAGCTTTTGACATAAAATAATTTAACAATTCAAAGTCTACATGGAAATTGTTTGTTTTTTTATTCCAGCATGGTATCTTTTAAAACATGTTTTTGTTGGCTTTTCAATAAACCCGAATTTAGTAAAAAGCTTGCTTACAAAATTCTCCAAAAATAAAATTGGAAGCAAGAATTATACTGTTCATTTCTCTGGGTTTTGTTTTGGTTTGTTTTTGGTGGGTTTTTTTGTCATTCTGAGAACCAAATCCCTTAGACTCTACTAGAAAATATTTATGTACAAAGAGCTCTATTTGGATGTTTACCTTTACTTTATACTCTAGAAAGGCATTTTAACAGGGGTACTACTTTCTGACTCCCTTGGAAAAAGCCCAGGTCTATTTTTAGATGCCAGCATCCTAAACTGTGTACTATATGACACAGGGCAATGCAAGCAAAAACGGCAAATTCAGCTTCCTATTATTTTTGAGCACGAGCCAACACTGGCCCGTTTCTGTAGGACAGCCTGGCTTAAAGCCCTCTATAGTCACCACTGAAATCATTATGGGGAATATGGGATTATTACAGGCACGACTGTACTTCACATACGTAGTTTATACCACCTGAAGAAGAGTGAGTGCAAAATAACTGAAAATGACACCAAAGCACACATACACATTTGCAGAAATCTCTGTACTGTTATTACAAATCAGTTTACGCTAACACCTTCATTTGAATCATTCCTATTTAAAAAAAAAAAAAAAAAGAAAAAGAAAAAAATCACCCCTCTCCGCACTGCTTATAACAAATTGCCTGCCAGCACACAATTAATTTCCTGCAAACCTGCTCAGCAGTGCCCTCCCCACCTTGTGGCCGTAGGGCTGGGGGATTAGTTGCCGTAACGGCTTTCTTGTACCACTTATAAATGAGGTAAAATGCTTGACAATTACGCTTTTTCAGGGTTGGCCACCTGCACTTCTCTGTGAGCACTTGGAACTCCACTCGCAGCTCTGGCCATCGGATTCCACCCGGCTGAAGTTTCATAAATGGCTCACACAGCATCACGGGCACGGCCTCGACGCAGTGCAAGGAGAAGAGTAGGAATGTAGCTGCTTTTAGTAATTAGTCAGATAAAGGTAATGAAAAAAAAAATTGCTACCATTGAAATTACCCTCTGTGCCTTTCCATCGCCTTTGTATCTTTGCATTGTCTTTGCGTTCTTGCACCTTTGCAACATGTCTGGCAATAATTCCACCTTCAGTGGTTTCACAGAAAGAGGAGGGCGCATCATAAATGATGACGAACGAATAGCAATAAGGTTTTTCACTTCTGCAAAGGCTTTGTATTCTCAAAAAGTCATGTGGAAACAAAAAATTAACCACATGACTTTGTAACATCCAAGTGAGGTTAGCACTAGCTCTGAGAGGGGAACATCCCATAAATAACTCCTGAAAGGCATCTGATTATGTGGTTAGGATAATATCACTTTCCTTCTCTGCAGAGACCTAGAAAACAAGTAATGAAAAGTCCTATACCAATCAATGATCGATTAATTATATTACCACCATTAGTATTATAATCTTATTATGAATTATGAATTATTTCATCATGTTTTCCCTCCACTAACTTTTCAGTGAGAACTGTATTGCCATTTGTAATTATGTAATTCATGAGCAACATTCACCTATTCTCCCCGCTTCCGACCCAGAAATAGTCCCGGTTGTTGGGGTGCGTCAGGGCAGTAAGTCGTGGCTGCGTCGGCAGGCGTGCACGCCGCCTGCCGCAGAGCTGAGCAGATCGCTGGGGGCCCGGCTTCAGCCCTCTGCATGCTCTTAGTCTGGGGAAAACAGTATTCGTGTGTTACAGAGAGTTTTGCACGGTTCAGAAACACTGACACCGTCTATGTGACCACCCTACTCTAGCTGATGCTACGAAGATCATACTGCATTTTCTGAGCTTACTCCCCATTTCTATTCACTAGCCTAAAATATTGGGCTTTGAAAGGACAGCTTTGACTAGCTGTATTTTTTTGTGTGCTGTTTCTATTGCTTTACATAACGAGAAGACATCAAGGACAGTTATTTAAACGTGGAGAATATAGCAGAGTTACAGAGTAGGGGTATTGTGAGGTTTCAAGACTAACACTTTTATACATATATATATGTATATATACACACGCATATATAAGTTGGCATGTACATATTTATTTTCTATCACTTTTTATTCTTTTATTTAAATATTTCTTTGCATTTAGTACCAGAGAAGAGGTTGACATGGCTCCTTCCAACTTTTGCGCAAGTTTTTAACTGTTCTCGCACTAACTAACTAATAATCTAACTTATGCAGAACCGCTCATAGTAAATATCATTAAGAGTGTAAGTTTTTAAAAGCTAGAGCCCTAGAAGTTACAGCATGGGATGGAGAGTCAAGAGTGTTGAATTCCACTGCTGATTTCGTCACTGAATTCCGGAGTAAAGAGCGGTTACGTCATTTCACCTGTTTCCCTGTTATTTCACAGGGACGTTGTAAAAATTGAAGTTTTAATTTTGGAATCTCAGGATAAAGGGAGGGGTACAAGCTTGCCAAGTGATTTTATGGTGGTTGTTGTGACTTGCAAGAAGCCTGAAAAAACCAAATCCTTAACAAGGATTCTTCCTTCATTATTTTTCCACATTGTTTAATTATTGCAGGGAGTGCTGAGATGTATACACCAGTGGCTTTCTAAACTAAAGATTTGAGACAGTGCTTTTGCGGGGGGGGAGACAAAATAAATTACCTAGGTTTACAAAAAAGATTAACCAAAATTTTTAGGCCAAGTTTTGTCTTTGTTAAATGCAACTTTTGTTCCTGTAGACATATAGTATTCTGTGTGCCCCATGCTCATTGCTATTCACTCTTCTGCTAGCCATGGAGAACTGGGGCACTGAGAGCAAATGCTTGGCTCATAATGGCCATTTTTATGGAGTTTTTTTATTTATTGACCAAATAATGCCTCCCCCTGCCCTACACCAAGCCTGAAAGCTCTTACTGGAAAGTGGAAGATGGTTTTCTCCTGCTGGTTTTGAAGAAAGAAGATTTTTTGAAAGCCATTTTTGAATTATCCCTGTTTTTAGTGGCTGAGCCAGAGCCATTTTCTCTTTTATTGTGCACCTCATTTTGTTCACTTCATTTCCCTCTGAGGTCAACACCAGAGCTGAGCCTACCCATGGGCAATGGAGTATCCCATCAGATCTGCCTCTGCCACGGGAGCACAGTGATCCAAGAGTCAAAACCTACCCTACCTCAGCAGCCTGTTGGTTTTACGTTAAGTCTGAAGATCGCACGTGATCTCGATGGCTTTTGATCAAGTGCTGTTGTATAAACACAGGCACGTTCACTCTGCTTCGCAGAGCTGACTCCTTCGTCAGCAGCGTGCACAGCTCCCATCACATCCACAGGATAGGATCCCGAGTGTGTAAGTTCATTGTCTGCTTCCTCCTCTTTGAAATATTACATTTTTAGAGCCTTGGTTTTAAACATGCTCTATAAATCTGACAGTGAGTGTTGCTGAAGTCCCAACTCTAAATAAATAGTTTAAAATAAAAGTTGTATAAATACCCATCTGTGCCAACAATACAGTTTGAAAGGGAGCGCTGTAAACACAAAGTAAATTAAATGGGATCCACTTTTGCGGGGTGGATGGCTACTTAAACCAGTTATTATAGAGAAGATTTTGTTGTGTGGTGCGACAGCACGTACCCATGTGGCTAACCAAGAGCTGGTTGAAGAAACAAACCCCACCCATACCTAGGAGCAGTGCCACGACCAGACCACAATTCCTGCGAGGCATAAATTTAATTTGCTGAAAATGAAGCACAGGCACTGTCGCAGCTCATTAGCCAGCAACAGACATATTGCAAGAGAAGAAAGTGGAATTTGGTGGATGGTCCAACTTCTACATGTGCTGTGAATAAAACAGACTATTGTTTTTTGATAAAGGAGTATTGTTTTGAATGTGCCGGGTAACTAAGTAAAGCCAGCAGAATTTTTTGGCCAAATATAGTCTCTTGCTCACTGCTAAAAATCCTAGCTTTTAAATTAGGAGCTGAAGTCATTGAAAAAAAAGTTTACATTCCTGCAGCCGGCTGCAGCAAAGCCAAACAAATGTTTGGCTTAATATTCATCTCTTTCATGAATGTTTCTTAAATGTCTAAGTCAGAAAATACCATTTCTATTATTTAGTAATTCGATGCTTAAAGCATTGGTTTTCTTCCCTTCTTTTCCCCCCTTATTATTTTTATTTTAACTTGTTCAGAAAAGACCCAGTAGGGTCACTGCTGTGGTATTAGGCTATGTGAAGCATTTCATAACTTAAAGAAATCATGGTTTCAGCTTCTGGCACCAGCTCCAGTTGTAGGTCACAGTTACTAGCAGTATGTTTTTTGTTGGGTTTTTTTGTCATATCCCAAACCACTGGAAAAGAGGAAAAGAAGGTGTTGTTTTTAACAGTAGCTAGCTGCAGTTGTGATATGGGTCTAGAAAACTAGCAGGGCTTAGGAGACCTGACTGTAAAAAACAGTGAGAACTGCTACATTTCTTTAGGGCAACGCTGTGCGAATGACAAGCCATAAAATTATTAAAATTAGTACAGTAACTACTGCAAACCTGAATTGTCTTCCACAACCTTTGATATATTTGGTGCTCGCTGCATTTAGCCACTCTGGCAGGCCGACAAGGCTTCTTTGGTTCCAGGATCTGGGTCTGAACAAGTCAGCCCCATTCCTGCCCCAGCAGCAGTGCCAGGACCAAGGTGGAGGGATGCAGCCTATGCCTTGCACCTCCAGGGGACCTGAGGAGCATTTGGCCCCAGGAGACATTTGGTCCCTGGTCCAGAGCTGGTGCCCTTTGTTTCTCCCTTCTTCCCACCCATGAGCTGAGGGTATCATCCAGGAAAGCAATCTCCCTAGCAAGCTAGTTTTGGAGTACATTTCTATCCAAGCAAACAAAAATCAATTTCTCTGTTCACTATTGCAGCTACTTTCTCTATTTGCTATTTCACATCTCTATCTTCTTAATACCTATTTCTTCTGACAGTGTTTCCTCCAGAAACAAGCCATACTGGGAGATTCAGATTCAACCCAATGAGGGGCATCATAGAATCATTAAGGTTGGAAAAGACCCTTAAGATCATCGCGTCCAACCTCTAACCTATCACTGCCAAGCCCACCACTAACCCGTATCCTCAAGCACCACATCTGCCCTTCTTTCAAATACCTCCAGGGATGGAGACTCCACCACCTCCCTGGGCAGCCTGTTCCAATGCCTGACAACCCTTTTGGTGAAGAAGTTGTTTTTCTTAATATCCAACCTAAACTTCCCCTGGCACAGCTTGAGGCCATTTCCTCTTGTCCTATCGCTTGTTACTAGGGAGAAGAGTCCAACCCCCACCTCGCAACAACCTCCTTTCAGGTGGTTGTAAAGAGCAAGCACGCATGAGAGAGCAGTGCAAGCATGAAGGCAAAACCAAAACCACACTGGGATCCATCCACTAGGGTGCTGAGCACAGCTCCCCTAAACTGCCAGAAGTATGACTGCCACGTGGAGGAAGAGATTAGCTACAATTAACTGACTTTTCTCCTTTTCAGACTTCTTGGAAGCTGTATTAAGACAATAATCAGACCAGCATGTTGGCCCCCCTAATACAATGTGGGGTACAAAGTGTGTATTTGGTTGGTGCCTGTGCTTTGCCTTTTTCTTAACCATACTAAGGAAGTTTGATTTTTGGGTAATGGGTATCTCTGACCATAGAGCGATGGAGTGGAAAGGGAATAGAGAAGGTGGATGTACTCAACCTGGCCCACTGGTAGGGTCCAGTTCAGTAGGGCACACAGGGATTGCCCTGGAGGATTAGCTGAGCCATGGCAGAAGGCTGACCTGTTTTCTAAGAATTAAGAAGCAGGTGCAATCAGAGCAGACTTGTCTTTTTCCAGCTTTTTCTGCACAGTGATGAGGCCACAAACACATCATACCTCAAAAGGGTGGACTGTGAGCAAAGCCCCTTGGATCCCATCTCACCCCCCCTTGCCCGCTACGAGAGCGGACAACTTGTCTTCTCATGTTTATTAATTTGTCTGTGTTAATGATTAAGATGCACAAGCATTTTGGACTCTTAGAGTGCTCATTATCATGTTAAAAACACAGGAATTCTTTCAAATTTTATTTCTCCCAACTATTTGCTAGGACATGACTTAGCTAGTTGTGCATTGTAAGGAGGGAAACCTACTTCAGCGGGGAAACCTACTACAGGAAGAGTGTAGAGTTGGGATATCAATTTATTTACATGAATTTCCAAAAAGTGTACAATTGACTTACCTTTGTTCCCTTTCCTTCCAGTTTACTTCACTATTCAAGATGCAGGAAGTACAAAATTATATGTCTGAAAACATTGTTTTAAAAATCCCACATTGTAAGCTTATATGTCTTCTAAAGAACCTTTTCCCCAGACTTGGCATGTAGGTTGTGAAGCTTCATGCACTTGATGGCCAGCTTTGAGGTCTTGAACCTCTCAGGTTTTGAAGATGGCCCTGAACATGTTAAAGTTTAGGTGGTTTTAATGGAATTACTTCAAGATATAAAGACAAGCATCTGCATAAAACATTTCAAAATTACAATTAATACATACCACATAAGAGTTACCACACACTGAGTAGTTTCATTTTATTCTGCTGCAGCTAATACAAGGAGGGGGGTTCTGCCTGCTTCATTTCATCTGTAGAAGTTAATATATATATTAACACTCAATATTTCCCTCTCTTCAATTCTTGAATGATACAAGAAGTTGCTAGTCACAACTTTGGCTGAGAACCACATTGAGGATAAAAAATTTTCCTTCCAATCGTACACAACATTAATCAAACAAAACAAAATACTTATTTTGTTGAATTATTTTAACTGAGTTACTATAACAATAAGCCTATCCTAATCAGTATTGCCAGCACTTGCAGTTTTATCACCAGTCACAGGATATTTGGTGGTTTCCATAAAATCCCCACTTTTTTTCTCAGGCAGTTAGATCCAGTATTTTTAAGTCTCAGTCCCTTATAAATATTGAAAAAATCATGAGTCCTAACAAGTGAAAAACCAGAAGACAAATGAAAAAATTATGAATGGACGGAATGAAACACTGACATTTCTGGCTTTGACTTGCACGTGATAGGGTTTCTCGCTCTCATTTTTGTTTGCTCGTTGGTTTTGTTTTATTCTGAAGCCAACATCACTTTTGAGGATCTGGTTCACAATTTTGGAAAATCTGGGGATTGCAGTGCTGCCGATTCAATAACATTTTATTGGGTTACAGTCACCTTTTCTTTTTTTTCTTGTATTTTCTCCCTCTTTCCCTCCTCTCCCCCACTGCCCGCCCCACTTCCAGGACCAGCACTAGAGCTTCCCCGCTATTCCTGGAATGTCTGACCAAAGCCCCAACGAAAGGCACCAATGTCTTAAAAGCTGAAGCCTTCTCAGATTACAAGTAACACCAGGGTAACACCAAATGCTGCCTGTGCCACCCACGGCCACTGTCATCCATGTCAAACTTTCACTGACAACAGCTGATCTCAGACAGACAATGGAAAATTTGGAGGATTAAAAAAAAAAAAAAAAAAAAAAACACCCAGAAAAAAAACACCTACAAAAACCCAACCCACTGTTAAAAAGAGCAAACAAATTGATAGTGACATGGATCACTCATGTTGACTTAATAGATTGCCCTAGTTCTTCAGCATGGATGACTTTACAGCCGCTGCTATCCCAGCATAGCTGTTGCTGATCATGCTGCTGTGCACTTTAAGAAGAGTAGGACTTCAGAAGGAAGTGTGGTGGAAATTTCCAAAATATAGACGGTCTGTTTGGATAAAGACAGGCTTTTTATACTTAATTGCTAGGCCTGGGATGCTTGGCTGCCCTGACCACTGGCTCTGTCTGGGTACACTCGGATGGATTCACACTGGTGGGATCCCCCGTGAATAGGGGCGTTCCCTTCCCCTAGCATCACTTGCTTCTTTCTTCTTGCTGTACGAGGCAGACGACTGAAAGGGGAAAATATTTCCATCTGCTTTGTTGCTAACATTTCTGGTTTTCCTAGTTCTGGGTGAGGAATGATTTTGCTGTCTTGTGGGGCAGCTGGAACAAAAGAGAATTAGCAAAATCAACACATCTCCCATCAGTTAAAAAATGAGCTATATTAAATATTTAGGTACTCTTCAAATGTTGTCTGAAAAAATAACTTCTGTGGCATAAACAGGGCTTGTCTTAACGGTTCTGCAGAGCGAAAGGACCTTCATCCATTAGCAATTAGATACGCAGTAGACAGACTCCTGAAGGTTGTGACATGCTTGCATGTAAAGAAGGCTTCCAAACCGTATTAAAATTAATCATGCATTTTCAAACATGCTTGAGCTTTTTGATGCAGACACCAGAGTAGGTAACACAGTTGCAAGGTTTCAACATATAACAGCTCTGGGTTATCTAAAAATAGACCATCAGATTCTATTTTTAGCAATGGTGATATAAATCTAAAGAAACCTCACTAACTTCAGAGTAGTTGCCTTGTATTTACATATGAATTAAAGATGCCAAATCAGTCTCTGGTTTATTGCTGCATACTGCTAAATGCAAATCTCTGATTCTGCAAACAAAAGCTGTACTAATGCATACGACTGGAAATGTCCACATTAATTCTCTGTAACAGCCACCAAGCAAGAGTTAATATTCTCAGGTAGAAAAAGTCTGTGAGTGTTTTTTACTACCAGTCTGTTTTAATACCAGCTTGTGGATTGGGACAGCTGAAACAGCAATTGCTCAGAATGTTTTTTAAGCCACGATTTTTTGGTTACCTCACTTATCACCATGTCAGAATATTTTCTTCAGCAAATTAGAAACTGACTTTTTCCTTATGTACTTTTAAAGTATTCCAAAGATTCATTCACAACGCCAAGCTGCAGTAAAATCCAGCATAATGTAAATCACTCTCTGATACTTCTTTTCCTTTCTCTTTCTGGATAGAGTTATGAATGCAATGAAAAATAAATGATTTTGAATGCCATCAGTGGAGAAACTGGTATCACGGATGGAGTTTAAAAGTCAGATCATCTTGCTAATAGCTAAATAATGTATTTCCTAAGTTGGATTTTGGCTACACAAGTTTGAATGCTTGAACATTTTTTATTTTAATAAGGAGAGCATTTTAAAGTGCTGAAACCAGGGATAAGGTAACATTATCCTCTTGGCACATTTAATAATATGTACTAACGCAGCCCGTATTTCCAACCCCTCTTCCCTGTCTAGCATTAATGCTGCAAATTGATGTATTTTTCTGAACAGCAAACCCAAGCAGTAATGTGGTCATGGGAAACTGGAACAAATGACCACTTGCTCTGGAAAGCAGCACACTGAGAGTTTGAAGTCCTTTGTGTTTACATAGTGGCTTGACTCTCAGCAACAGGTCATAGCCGCAGAAACAAGAGCTGCCTGAAATATCGTGTAGGGCCTGTAAACCCAGGAATGTGCTGTGTGCTGCCAGCAGTGCCCTATAGGATCTCAAGCAGCCCGTGTTCCCGAGGCCTGGGAGGACTGCAGACACATCTGACCAGACCTGTTGGGCTAAGGTGACTTTGACAGAAGTCAGCCCGTTAAGCTAGCAGTGAAGCTTGTCTTTAAGTCTTTCAACTTCTAAACGTTGTAGCAACTCCAAGACAAAGACGCTGCTCACAACAGAGAGCACCACTGACAGTATTTCCAAGGTAAGAATTAATTAAAAATGAATGCATTTTGTTTTGATGGCTTCTTTGGAAAGCAAAACAAACCCCAAACCTCATCTAAGTTGGTCCTTAAATGACACAAGATACCAGCCTGTGTTTCCTCTCCAAATGGAAAGACAAAAATCTACCAAGTTTTATTCGATGAGTTGTAATATGCATAACGGATTCAAAGACAGTAGCCTTTTCTCGGTAGCTGATACCGTGGGAATGAGTATTTTGAAAGGGGTGTTATATGGAGTTTTTGAATCAAAATGTCACTTTTCTAGGCTTCCCATGTACCTTCCTTTCCTGTTTAGAAAGAAAAAAGATGGCAGGCAGCTAAATACCATCATTGACAGCAATTCCCTTACGATAAGTGGACCCCCAGCATGGCATCACTGCAGGGCTGGTTTCCCTGCAGAGCTAGCCAACCAGCTCACGCATCCCTGTGGCTGCTGCCCACCAGAAACCTTATGAATGGCCTCAAAACCGAGTCTTGGCTGATTTGCAATCCCTTCTAGTTTCATGGTTCCTTCTAGGCATCTCAGTAGATCCATTTTACTTTAGATAAATGTTTCTACCTTCTCAACTCACACATAACTCTGACTTGTTATGGTTAGCTATCAATTGGCATTTCCAAAAGCACCCATCTCCACCCACCCACCAAGTAGTCCAGGATAGCAGGGTACCTATTACACAAGCCAAACCAGTCAATCTGTTCAAGGGTGTGAAATTCTGAGCTGGCACTGACTAGTAGCAAAGAATTATTCAGAAGCACCACAGTGTACACATTTTAAAATACATTTAACTTCTCAGTTCTTAGACTGCCTGTAAACTTTTTGAGTTGCAGAGGCTACACTGGGATGTAATTAAATAACAAGGCTGCTGTCTATAATTATAATGACTCTTTTAAAGGTTTTCATTTAAAGACATAAATGTGATGGCCTTAAAACAACCGGCAATAGTGTGCATGGCTTGATTTCAAATTTCTATACTTAAATGAGCAGAGATCAGGAGAAACAAGGAATCTTGCCACTCTTTTTGTGCCAGATGAAGACTGTCCAATCTCATTTCCATAATAAAATCAAAAAGGCACATTGAATTGTTTTTCATACTTGGGATTGCAAGAACAAACTAAATGCCAAGGGCCAGTCCTGAACATGCCTATCTTCTTCAGTAATGTAACTAAAGGAAGCAGTGCTCCTGATCAACTGGAACTACTTTTGCTGACACGTATGTTTGAAGACCTGGGTCATTAGGGTTTAGTTCTTGGCTTTCAAAATTGTGCCTGATCCTTTCAGAAAAAAAGGCTTTTACCAAAGTACTTTCAAATGGTTGACGCCACCCCAGTCTTCTATCAAAGAGTTGATTACCTTAAATGAAAACAAATAACATTGCCATGCAAAAAAATGCAGGTTTTGCTGTTGTTACAGAATCCTTTTTTCCCTGTCAAGTGGACCTACCACAGTTCAAGATATACGTTTTAGGTTAGGCAGACAGGATAAATTGCATTCTCGTTAACAAAATGCATTAGGCTACAGACTAACAAAAACACCTTACTTTGGGCCAACAAAGCTTCCATTAAAACTAAAGGATATTTGTGTGGCAGAGCCATAAAATATGCTCTTTGCACAGGATTCTTTCAAACCACAGTCTAGCGAAATGCATGGACATGCTTCCATTGGCATTAGTGACTTCTACATCAGGTGCTAAGACACTGTGTGTATCATGCCTTCTTAATGGAGATTCACAGGGGAAGAAAAAAACAGATTTATTATAAATGGAGATGTTCTGAAAGTTTTTTTACCTATGCTAAAAAATTACTGAGTGGAAATCAAGGTTCAGCATGACGTGTACTTCTTTATCTTACCCAAATCAGCAGTGCTACATCCAATTCTCCATAGTTTTGTCGAAGCCGCCTGAAGATTTGAAATCTTAAGTGAGGGCACAAGGTCTTGAATTGCCAACAAAGACAAATTTGTAGCATGCCATTTTTAACAAAGCAAAAAAGTCATTATCAAACCTTTCAGACAACTGAAATAATAAATCATTTCAATTTCAATTAATAGCATTCCCATTCTTTGTGAGGCAAGTCTTTGAAGGCAGATAATGCTAAGTTTCCTTGCTAAAACCGGGTGCGCTGGGACCCACCACTCCGTCTCATGCTCTGCGTAGGGGTAGCAATGACGGCATGTAACGGCAGCATTTAGGACAAAGCACATAATCAGTGCACACTCTGATCCCCAGCTGCAAAATTAATACAACAGTGTCAAAGGGTAGACAGGGCTTGAAGCCTCAGAAAATGTCTGTTCCAACTTGCCACACTTGGGGGAAAAAAGAGAGTTAAAAGTATATATAATACCTCTTTCTGAGGTCGTAGGCAGATGATTAAAGTTTAGTCTTCCGTCATAATCCTTCTGGCACTTGTTACGCACGTGGCTGTTAACTATAAAGCCACTCTGTTGTTGCTCTTACTTCAGGCATCTGTAGGGCACTTTGGTGTGTGCTGCTAAAGAACAATTTACATAGATCAGGAAAGTACCAAATAACTTTGCACAAAAGGGAAAACACGTGCCCTGTGACATTGAGCCCCAACAGGTCTGTTGCCCACAGTGGGGGCCAGTATCGGATGTAGTGACAAGCCAAGAGATTCAGTGAAGGTCAAGAGACCCAGTACTGCATTTTCCTTAATCTTCCATCAGCTGGAAGTGAGCTAAATGACTTGTCTCTGGTCCTAAAACGGTCTGAATTCTGGCTTGGATGTATTTCCCTGAAACCATTCACCAGAGCCAAGACAGTGTCACTGAAATTATCCTCTACACCATCATTATTAGTAACATTCCTGGGGCTGAAGCGTTTTTTCCTAACAAAGCTGATACAGCAGGGCGTAAGTGGATACATCGTCTGAAAAACAGCCCGAGGCGATGGGGTGGTGGCTTGCGAGGCACACAGCAGCCTTTTGGCCACCACCAGCCCTCCGTCAGAGGGCAGTTGAAGCATCCGCGCCACCGCCGCTCGGGGATGAGCCGTACCAAAGAGGGACAGCCAGGCAGGACTAGCGCGGCTACCTCTCCTCCCTTTGCATCAGCCAGAAAAATTTCTTTCCCAGAAAATAATATATCGCACACCCCCTCCCCTTGCCATTAAACAGATGGACTTGGCTGTCCCAGCAGAGAGCCTGGGGTTGCCATGGCTTTGATGAACACCAGCGTCACAGGGCATAACTCAGCAGCACCCTGTGCTCTGCAACTCTGCCCCAAAACACTCCTCCGAGCAACCCTGAGGGGCTGGAAGCATCCCGCGCCCCATAAACACAGACCTTCCATCACAGTCCAAAGCAGGGATGTGTTTTTACCACCTCCCAGGAGATGTGTTGTAGATTAAAGCACAGCCGGCTTCAGCTCTGTCACTCTTTCCAATTGCAGCCAAGGGGTATCGTCTTTTTCTGAGTACCAAGATATTTAGAGGACCTGGCACCAGCAAAGCCTACCCATTGTACTGGGCTCTGTAATAGGTCTGGAATTGCTTTATAAATCCGGAGAGCAGCATGTGAAAATGAAGACATTTGAGGAAGAAAGCTTCTGAAAATGTTCTTGTGAATATGCTCCCATTTCAAGTACAATTAGATTTCTGAGGCACCAGAGAGCCAATTAATTATGCAACCAGCTCAATAAAGACAGATAAAACAAATATACCAAACACACATACACACATGCAAAACCCCCTCATGTTTTCTCTTGAAAACTTGTATTTTTTAATATTTGGTTTCTAATTTGCCTATTTTCCCTTGATCACAGCCACAGTTCTTCAGGCGGAGGGCAGACATATTCTTCAAGGACTGAGAGAGAGCTTTCCGTAGTAAGTAATTTTCAGATATGGATTACAACTGTGTTTTTTTCAAGATTTAAATGAATCAAGCAAGAGAAAGAAAATCTTGAAACTTTGCCTAGAACTTGATACTTTCAAGCTTCTAAAGAATCTGGGAAAACGAACTTCACATCCAGCTTCCTCTTAAAAATACAAAGGAATTTTTTAGCAATTACCTTGTTATTTTCACTACCAGCACATAAACACAAACTCATGCTATTGTTCTACAAAGAGCATTTTCTTTTACCCTACCAAACAATCTGGTCCTTGATCCTGAAAGCCTGCTGCATTTTCCTTGATCACTTGGGAAGGATGAGGAGTCCAGGGCTCTCAAAATCCGTACAGCAGTAAATCAATATATGACATGTCTGCAAGACATTGATTTAGTGGTCACATATTTCATTGATTTTTGACACTTAACCTGACTCTAGTTTATCAGTGTTTTAAACATTTCTTGAATGTGTGCAAAACTTTTCTTCAGTGTGCAAAAGAACATCCTCAGCTCCTCCTTCTTTCCATATTGGACAATCCAATTAGCAGCTGCTAAATCTGAAAGATTCCACCTTTCCCAAGCATTTTTAAAATAATCATTATTAAGTCTATATTGTTCAAATATATATGTATGGGGGGTTCTGGTCCACAGGAGGTGCTTATTCTGGCCTCATTTTTCTTGGGTGGATGTCACTGAGCGGAAACAATGTTTTCTGAAAACAGATTTACGAACAAGTCTTGATTAAATCACGTAGTATATCTGAGGGACAGTCCATATACGATAAAAGGTCAAAGGTTGGTTGTCCTCACATTGTAACCGGTAAGACAGTCATGTTGTGGAAATTTAGGTTGTCTTTAATCCTGCATTAGCTGTGTGTCTGCATGCATTTGTTTGTATGCAGGGTAGGAAGAAGGGGCACACAATTAGTTGACTAATTACAATTACTTGCTGTGCATGCATTCAATGGTCAGCATCAAGAAAATCCTAAAATGTAGTTCAAAATATGTCACATATTTTCTATACTTATGATTAAGCTTGAAAGAAAGGGCAGCACTGATGGAAGAGTGTACTGGCTGTAGAAATGTATGATAGGCTTAATTACAGAAGCCCTAAAGCACCTGAGCATCGGAAAGTGGGGTCGCAGAGAGCGTCTACATGGCACACCCGGTGGACACACTACGCAGTGGCACGTTACTCCTAGACTCCATGAGATATTGCTCCTCAGCTCCTGAAGGCTGAGGAGGGAGAATGACCTGACACTGCTCACTTAATGGGTGGCCCATCACTGGAAGTGTTCAAGGTCAGGCTGGATGGGGCTACGAGCAACCCAATCTAGTGAAAGACGTCCTTGCCCATGGCAGGGCGTTTGGACTAAGTGATCTTCATAGGTCCCTTCCAACCCAAATCATTCTATGATTATATGAATTGACAGCAGCAAGAAATAATCCTGGGTGGTGCTTGGATCCTTCTTGTCTGGTTCCTGCCTGGACCATGACATCAAGACATAAAGCAAGCTATCTAGACTTGCTTGACAGTCATAGCACTGGTGGGCTCCTGTAGCGTAGGGTTCATCGGTTCTAAACAGGAATTGTGGCGAGGTGTCTGTGTCTTGCCACCGACTACAAAAGGAACTTAAGTGACAAGCTTAGGCTCAAAACTTTATCCAGTGAGAAGAATCACACCCATTGGGCTCAAAATGCCAGCAGTGGCCTTGCTCCTTTTCCATGGTCCCTGTGGCTCCTGCCAGTAGAAACAACTGTAGAAGCGCAACATCTAAGCAAGCCCTGTGCAGACATCTCTAGGGGCTTCTTTCCTTCGCTCTGTATTGCAGGCTATGGGTTAATCCAAAACATGTTGAGATTTGTCCCAAAACTTAGGAAACCCAGCTTAGCCAGTGTACTGAGAGCAGAAAATCAAGACAAAATTTGGCCCTTTCTGTTTTCAGTTGTTGATAGAAATTCTTGAATATTTTGTCTTTAACTATTTTCAGATATGGCCAGAAAACAAGTATTTCCTTTCCTTTGCCCACTGTTTCTCCACTATACAGTGCTACCAATGTTATGTCTGCTAGCCACTTTGCCTCGAGTACTGAGAAGGTTAAAGCCCATGGTAATACTGAAACTGAAGAGAAGAAAAATGTAGGCTGGCTGTGGTAGAGCAGAGATCTGGAAGGGAGCTGTGCCTGGACAAGGTTGCTTACAGGATCAGGGACTTATTTATCCTAATGTACGTTTGTATCTACAGCTGGTGTGTGTCAATCTTCCGTCCTCATCTTCCTGGTGGTATCTAGGCACAATGTTTTGAGGGAGAACAAAACGAGGTTGTGAGCCAAAGCTCACTCGTATTGCTTGGAAAGGGGACAGTGACCCAGGTGGACTTCATGTCATGTCACTTGAGGCTATTTTTTTTCTCTTCATCTTGTAAAGAGAAGGTGGCAAAAAAAGAGTCTTGTGTAAAACTTCAGTTTTTTAAAGTGTTTAATTGACAATCAAAGGCAAACAATGTATTTAAAGGTTATTGTAATTACCTCTACTTACATTTTTGTTCCATAAACAACATTTTGTTAACTTTCCAAATTATGCAGTGTTGCTTTGACCTGGTTTTTTAGATGCCTGAAAGGATAATAAAGAATCTGAAAGGCAGTAATTTTGGACTTAAAGTTTGAACGTTGTATGCATTTATTTTTAGTATATAATGTAAAGGATGCTTAAAGATGGGGGGGGGGGGGGGGGGGCAGAGGAGTAAACCCAGGTCAGGAATGAAAAAGTGTTGATTTGGGCAGTTTACTGCTCACCTTTTATTTATTCAAGCTGCATTATTTCTTTTTCAAATGAATCATCATGCAATATCATTTACAGTCTGACCAACAAAAGCTGTTACTAGTGCTAGAGTTAGTGGGATTTCATAGTCTCTTCAGATCTCATGAACGCTCTAACTGTAACAATGAAAGTACACACTTATTAAAGATAGCAAGTTAACACAAAACAAAATAATTACTTTATAATTCATTTTCAGACCCATCTGGCTTTCTTCTCAAAGCTTCTATCACCAGGCTGAAGATTATCTGGGTATTCTTTAGCTAGCGACTTGAGAAATATTTGGGATTCAGGAGCCGATTCAGGAGACAGAAGACATGCTGAAGTTCTTGGAAACTATGTGTCAGCCTCCGTGGCTCCAAATGGAAAAAAGGGCTGCAGAGAAATCCGACCAACACCAAGCAACTGTTCTGAAGAATGCGGCTTAAGGTTTTCAAAGTGGAGTCAGCCTGCTAATGCATGCAGCTGTAGTGGAGGGACACACAAAAGCAGGGAGCAGACGGGAACAGGGAGAAGCACTCCCTTTTCATCAATCCTGCATGAAAGATCTTCCTCTGTGATACGTCCAGATTGAAATGTTCTTCACTCTAATTGACCTTAAAGAATAACCACTGATAGAAAGATTTACTAGCTGATAATTACAGCCCTTCATTTATGAGATTTAGGTTTTCAACCAGACAGCCAGAGAACGAAATATGAGTCAAGCTTCTACTCTCTGAGTCCAGAGTATCGGGGTACAAATCTTCATCTGAGATTGCAGGAGGAAATTTCACAAGGTGACATAAAAATGAACATGTCTTCCCGCAATGTAGCTTTTATTGCAGCACCTAATTTTACCCTAATGACGCAAAATGCAAAACTGATATTGGTTTCTGTTAAGAGCAAAGCCCTGTTTGTAACACTTGCTATAACTTTTATTTTAAACCTGGTAATTATAGGAGGCACAGGTGGTGCTGCCCATAGCTAAGGCTGCCCATGATTTCCCATATTAAGATTCTTTTTTATAAAGATGTTTACATTATAACATCAAGTCTTAAAATAACGGGAAATACCAGAATTAAGGCCAGGAGTGCATCTTTAAATTGCCTCCTTCCCCCCTCGGTTGTACATGTTATGTCATGCTCTTCGAATACCTTATCACAAACCTCTTTTTCTATCAGACTCCTCCCTAACGCAGTGCAGAGAGCGGACCATTTTCTGGGCTTGAATTGGGCTTGTTTAGTGAAGACGACATTTGTCTGAGACACTTGTTTCATAATTTGGTTGGAGAACAGGGAACATGTCACCGGGTTGCGAGAAAAGGAAGGATGGTTTCGTAATTAATGCAGCCCCTTAGTCCCACACTCCATCACCGTACAAGCTCGTCAGATAAACCATTAATAGATCGCTTCAGTTGACAGATTTTCCCATATCATCTCATAGAGGCATAGACCCATCTATGATATTCCAAGATGTGCAGACCACTGCTCCAACTGGGGAAACACGCAGCTGGTCATGCTGAGCCAACCCAAAATCCAGACCCTCCTCCCCCTCAGGCTCTTGTCAGAAACCCAGGATTTTCAAAAGAGTTTTTAGTAGATACAAAGTGGAAATCTGAGTATGTTTAGACTAACAAAGTCTACACTAATTTATATTAAGAAAAATCCCTGTGGGTTTGTTATAAGATTTTGTTGTTGAAATTGGCTTCGTCCAACTATTTCCACACCCAGACATGACAAAAAATCTGCTGAGTCCCATGGCTTTGACATCTTACATGAAGAATTCAGGGTCAATAGGATGGAAGATATGACTGTGTTAACTCAGGCCCATTTCCCTTGACAAACTTTTGGCTAAATAACCGAGTTTTCCACTCCTTTCATCTACTTGATAGGGAGAAAAAAAGAATGTGCATAGGGCACACACACCGATTTTTGTATATAAATATGAAATATTCTCAGAACAAAAGACAATATAGATTATTTGTCCAAATCAAATTCAACATAAGGTAGACATAAAATGCAGTGGGAAGCGGCATGAGAGGAATGGTGATAATTCACTACTGTACCACTTTACAAAAGTATATCATGCTTTAGACTGCTGTCTAGACAAATCTCTTCTTACAAAGATACTTCAGTAATCTCCTTGGAAGTACATCATCTAAACCAAGTAATATCAATTTGAGTTACAAATATGAGCTGTTCTTATCTAGAACTTAAGGTCAGTAGCAGATGTTACAAATTCCTATAGATGCATGCCCAAAGAGAAGGATTTTTTTTTTTTTTTTTAATGGCAGAAATCTGCTAGCTATTCTTGCCTTATCTGCAACAGCTGAGCAATCTTTCAGTGCCATGAGGAGATTGAAAACTTGGCTCATATCTAGCATGGACAAGCTTGCCTTAATCACATTGCTCTTTTACATGTGCACAAGGACATCAACATTGACAGTGCTACAGTAAAGCAGCCATTTGCTGAAAACAACTGTCAACATTGTCAAGTTTTTTGGAACCTTTTATAATGTGATTTGTGTGACAAAGCTTGTATAATTCTGTTTATCAGCTGCAGTAACAAATTTCCGTAAGGGGGATATATGGAGAAACATACCGGAGCTGGATTTTCTGTTACCAGCTCCTGCCTAACGCTCTAAAGCAAATGGATTAGAAAACATTACCAGATAAATGAACTGCAACAGCCAGAGCTTGCAGTCCCATTTAAACCAATTTTGAGAGTTTTCACAAAAAGTTGAGAAAACTGAAGTAGAAAGATTTTGTCTTTCACTTAAAAGTCAGACTTTTTCTAAATCATTCATGTATTTTTCTTTCTACGCTAATCTTGCCATTGAACACGTAAAGATACGCTTGAAGAAAGAATCAAAATTAAATTATGTGTGGTGCTAATTGATACCTGGGGTTTTTTTAAAAGCCAACATGAAAGGCTTGGAATAGGCACAGAATAGGTGAATACTGCAAGGTACATGGTAAAATGCTGCAGAGGGTGGGACATAAACCTTATTTAGGATTAGTAATTTAGACTTGGGACTGGTGCCTACCTTGCGCATATACCAGCTATTGGCAGTGCTTAGCTCTTCCAGCACATCGCAAGACCAGTCTCTTAGCATCTGCCACTCTCCAAGCTACTGGACCATTAACATGAATCTGCAAATGGCTCTTGGCATCCTTGGCACCACGACTCTTTCAGTTTACTGCATTATGCCCTCATACTTTCCTAGGTATCAATGTTATGAAAAATAATAAAATCTAACGGTATTAAACAGTCAGCATTTTGTCAATAACAACTTGAAAGTATATGAAGTCATCTCTAACCAAATTTCATCCCACAGGCTCAGTGCTGTGCCTGATTACCCGAAGTTCTAATCACTCTAGCTCACCTTCTTCTCCCTTTCAATCAACCATTCTTCCTATTGATCCATAAAATAGCGTGTCAAGAACGAGGCGTGTTTGCCCAAACAGATCCTGTCTCACATCTCAGATATGTTACGAGGACAGCTTTGCATTTCCTCCTGCAGTTCTCTTCAGACCGTGCATTAATGCTGCGGGAGGTACTGGCCCCTGAACTCCCGCACTGTCCCCATGGAATGCTAATGAGAGACCGACTGCTCTAGCAGAAAACTTTCTCTGTATCGTCTTAATCACAATTTCTAAAGATGCATTTTATGTATGTATCAGCTGCAGCCCTGTTGATGCTCTGAGCTGTTCCAATTGATTTTTCTAACACACACTTGCAATGCCTGGGAGATATCTTAGCACAAGCTGTACAATTACTGGTATATATCTTGAATTAAAGAGGAAAGGGGGAGGAAAAGAGGGAGAGGAGGGACTGTGGGCACAGTGCACATTAGGCCCAGAGAGTTTCGTAACTCCCAGGAGAATCTAGTGCACCCTGTCAAAGTGAATGGTGTCTCACACTTAATTTGGTTGGTGGCCAGAGGCTACAAATAATTCTCTTGCCCACAGCTAAGGTTACTCAGCTGTATAACACGGATGAAAGCACTGGCTTTGGCAAATACTTAGAATCATGGACATGGTTTTGCCATCCGGGGAAGCACTAAGTTATACAGAATTGTATAGGTGTTGCTCTGAGCTTACAATGTAATGCATTTCTGATTGTTCCCAAAGTTTAGGAAGAATAAAACAGTTAGTCTTCATGATGAGAAAAGGAAGCAGGAAAATAAAGTGACACACTTGAATGAACTGTGAGGAAATAAAGTGCACAACATGTGATAATGCCATGACTCTGTGTTACTGCGCATTTCTGGGCTGAAAAGATATGGCTTGATGGGTAATTTGTCATGCTGTGCAATAGAGAACAACAGTAAAGAGACTTCAGACAGAAGAAAATTACACAAATAGTAGGGTGGAAAGGTATAATTGAAGATGGCAAAAGACTGAAAGAAAGACATTTAAAATTACTGTACTGACCTACTAAATGCACTTGGGCGTGGAATCCTGGCCCCACAGAAGAGGCGTTAAAGGACTGCAGGCTGTGACACTACTACAGGATAATGCCAATCTTATGGAGCTCTTAGAGGATAAAAAAAACATCCACTGTTAGCTGAAAAAAATCAGGCCCTTGTTTTTTACACACACACACAGCCTGAACAAATAGTAAATTCACAACAAGGGAAAATTTACCTATGGCCAAGCTGGTCCCTGGTATCCGGACCCGTGGCAGCAAGACCTCGCCTTCTCCTGGTGAACTCCACAAGGACTTATTCTCTGCCACTGGGACGTGTGGTGCACTGTGTCTGCAGACAGCCCTAGTGAGCTAAGAGAATATTTGCTGCTACTTTAGCTCATTTGCCTTTTTGCCACTGAAGAGAGAAATAATAGCCAGAGATACTAAAAGACCCGTGCTCAGAGAAGCTAGCAGTGGAAAGGGCTACCACAAATATGTCTTTCTCTGTTCGACATGTCCACTGCTGCTCAAACTCCTGGTTCCTTACCAAAAGCTCTTGAGAGGAGTCTGAGACTCTCCTTAGGACACGGAATCTTGTGCTACAGAGAGAAAATGAGATGCCTTCCAATAAGGCACCTACAAATAACCTTCCTGTCACCCTTCTTCCTGTTCTTCTTCCCGTACTCTCATAGCATGCCACTAAAGGTGCACTAAAGGAAGCAGAGGGAGACCTTATTTTTCCTTTTGATTTATTACATAGTACTTACTAGTCTCAGAAAGATGTTGTGAGTGCACATGAAAAATATCTGAGCCCTTCATAACCACCAGGTGAAGAAGGCTATCAAGGATTGAGATAAGGTCTATTACTGTCTCCTCCAAGACTCCATGAATGTGAAATGTTCATATTATCAGCTAACTTCTTACTTTCACTGATGCGCTTCAGTATAACACAAGGAATACCACCAGCATGTTAACAGTTTTGTCTTTTCTTCACTTCAGGAGGCTTTTGAGTTCTACTTTCATATCCGTGTGCTCTTTTATCTGAGAGAAATCACAGAGCACATCTCTTTCTCCCCTCAGGAGAAACACCAGAAAATCATACTAAAATGAGCTTCCCAAGGCTTCCTCGTCACGGGCACAGTATACTGGCACAACAGCAAAAGCACTGCTGGTTTAATGGTTTGCCAGGTTCCTGAAGCACCCACTCTGCGTGAAGCCTGAACTGAAGAAAGCCAGAGCAGCTGCAGAATGAGGCACTATCCCATTGCAGAGATACGCTAAACCATTTTGCTACTGTACAAACATTTTGACCATAAAAATAAATGATCTAAATTGTGAAACTGTAGCTAGCCTGCTGTCAAGTTAAATAAACAATGAAGCAACCCAGAGACTCCAATAGCAATTGCTGTTCCATGACCTATGCTTTTCAAAAGGCCACTTCTAGTGCATTTAAGTACTAAATGAAGAGAATACTTTAGTAAAATAAGTTTCTGTGTTTGTTTATCACACACCATTCGGTAATAGTCAGGCCCCTGTGTGATTCCGTGGCAATTAAATTTGCCAGAGAATCCACCCACTGCTGCAGACGCACACTGCAGGATGCAGACTGTCATTTTTTAAACTAAAATAGGGTGGTTTTTTTGCCTTTAGTGGCAAAGAAAATCTTCCAGATGTTAACTGAAAATAAAGTCATGCAGAGATACATGCCCAAGTTTGCAGGCAGCCTAACACAATGGCTCTGATAGGCTTGAACTGCCCCTTGATTTTAATTGTTAATTAAACCAGAAAACTTGATCGCCATTATTTAAATGGTCAATGATGCTAAGTATTTCGCAGCTGCTTGTTATCCTAATCTCTGCTTCCCAGAACATCTTCATATTCTTGCCAAATTCGACAAATTTCAGCTTCCCCATATCTACTCCCCAAACCTTCTGTTTATTGTGCTGACAACTCTTGGTAGCAATATTGCCGTCTGCAGCTTGCTTAAAAATGAAAAATTAAGTCTGGCATAAAATCAATAGGATGCAACATAAGATTAAATGCCATACAATGCTGAATTCATTGTATCATTTTGGTAAAGACTTCCTTTTATTTCTTTTTTATTTATTTATTTACTTGCAGCAGAGCCTGAATTCTCAATCTTTTGCAACAGAAGACTGCAGCAGAATTCAGGTCAAGGCAGCTGCAGCTTAAGATAGGGTCATAAAGAAAGCATATCATAGTGTGCCAGCCATAAGTAACAGTTCTGATTCAAGTCCTTATGCAAAATAGCTATGTTATGCTCATGTATCTTACCCATTTCAAAACCTGCGTGCTTTATTGACATTTCCCAGACTATAGTATATGAACATAAAAGTAACATAAGATCTAGGACCTCAGCTGGTGTAAATTAGTGTCTGTTCAATGGGAGTGATGCCAGTTGTGTTGGCTGAGGATTGGTGCATGGAAAATGACTGGGAAAATATAGATGGAACTGTGTATAATGTTTCCCATTAGTAAACTTATGTTCAAGCATTCCCAAAGAGATGAAAGGTGGACTCCTTGTCCTCACAAAAACATAAAACAAGAAAAAAACCCACCTTTCCTTGAGGTTTACTTCTCAGTCGGCTACGTAAATCACAGCCAATCACTCGGGGGCATCGCCACATTTTCTGCTCTGAGGATGCAAATTATTACTCATCAACCTTGAGAAAGAAGTTAGGAATGAGAGCGGGAGGTGCAATCCTTCCCTTGGCAAGGTGAAGTTCCTTCACCATTCCTCTGTCACAGCTGTGCAAACAGGTATGCTTCTGGCCCGATTTATGTAGCTGTAGCTTTAGGAAGAAGTCATGGAATGAAACCTTGGACAACTCTCAAAAGAAAAACTTCAGCCTCAAAAATTGTTCTTAGCACTTAAGACTGAATACTTTATTCACTGTAAAGTAGTCCTTCATGCTGGCTTTAATACCGGAAAACAAATTCATATAATTGACAAAAGTGCTAAGAACACATTAGTGTTCACAGAACAGCTCTGCTTCCTTATGGAGATTTTGGCTTTTCTGTTATTCAGGGGGGTTGGGGGGTTCAGAAGCAAGACAACTTTTACTTGAACAAATCCATCATGTTACTTTAAAAAAACCAAACAAAAAAAAATGTTTGAAATTATGAACTGCTTTTATACATAGTTAGCAAAACCTCATTCAAGGCAACCTAGAGAAAATACAGGATTTGGGCTCATTTCACACTATTTTTACTATACTTATGGGCTAAATAGTGGTATTTTGTCCTTACCAGAATGGTGGAATTTTCAAGACTAGTAGTTTTCATTCAAAAATGGACAGGAGCTATTCCTAACTAGAGGGTCATAAATTGATCTCATGGATTTATACTGTAAGTAAGCTAGCTTATATTGGCCGAATAACCTAGCAAAATAATTGCATTAACCTGCAAAATCTTCCTCCAAAAAACAGCATTTACAAAGCATATTCCGTAGCCTGAGGTTTTAGTCTCAGCTTTGTTTTCCCAAGAGCATTCCAACTCCCTTTCCCAAGCAGCTACACGCATAGCCTTTGCCCAGAACATTTACAGGAGGAAGCTAAACTGAAGTTATTTCTTTCCTGAAAAGGATGTCCTATTATATTTCATAACCTGTGATCTCAGGGATAGAGAATGGAGACCTGAAGCTCTCGTAGCTATGCTTAAATGTCTTTGGTAGCTCTATGTTTGCAATGGCTGGACCAAGTGGGTCAAATCTGTCACTTTATCTTCCCTAATTCATCTGTGACAGAAGCCAGTATGCCCAAGCCATACTTCGGCAGTTCTAATTTGAACTTCATAGCTTTCCCCTTGCCCCGCCGCCCTCGTATCGAGTGATTAGCCTGGCTGAGATACAGAAATTGTGGCTGTTGTGCCACCGAGGGGTAAGATGAGCAAAACCTGTAACCAGGAGCAGAAGGTCCACTTCAGGCATGGCTGATCTCTACTCTGGTCACTGTAGGCTAGAAGCCTCCAGCCAAGCAGCAGACTACACATTTCATCCAGGTCACGAAATACCTGGATTTCCACAACAATGGAATTATACCGCTCTCCACATGTGGGATGATTGGCTGCAGGTATGGAAGTTTCCTGGGTGAAAAGTCACTTCTTGATGTTCTGCAGAGGTGGCACCCTCTTTCCACCATTGCTGAAGGTAGAAACATATACACTAAAATATGACATATCTGCTGTTCTTCTTCCTTTTTGTCATGTGACTGTTGCTTTAACTATCTATGACCAAAACTTTCCCTCAAAAACTAATCCTTTCGCCTGGACTTAAGTGCTGGGAGATGAAGAAGTGGCTGGTGCTGGCTGTCCTCTGCATGCTTCCCAGTTTTTTGTTCTGCCAACACCTTCACCTTATTGAAAAAAACTCCCTCTGGCTCAATGGAGCTGCTGCAGCTATATCATCAACACGCATCTTGTGTTCTCCTAACTTGTTGATGAGGGTTGCAGCCATGCTCAAAACAAGATGAAGTGAGGACTCTTCATCAACCGTGTGTCAGTCCTCCCCCAAAAAAACAAAGCCAGGGAACTCTTCCCTAGCGTCTGTATGTATAATCTCTACTGCATTTCTGCAAACACACCTGCAAGACACAGATGTTTTCCACTTCCATTTTTCATCTCAACCTGAACTTATCCAAAACACACGGCTCCTTAGGACCGTCACGAGGAAAGGTGACCTAGGCAGATGCATGACTGCAAGCATTGATAAGGGAAAGAGAAAGGAAGAAGCTGTCAAGACTGCAACAGGCTGTAATGGCCCTGATAAGCCTCCCACACACCCATGCCCCCAGACCCATGAGCTCCATTTAAGCTCAGCCCAGGGCCTTAATTAGCCAGAACTATGTTTTAAGTATAGCAGTCTTTGGATGGACAGTAGATCTTTGCTACAGGCAGCTGTCTCCTGGGTAGGCACCTGCTTTGCCAAAGCTTTGTCACCAGTCCTGTCTTTGGCCTTGTGCCCTGGATGGACTAAGGAGCCATGCTGTGGCCTCATCTCCAGCCCTGGCCCTGGCCCACCTCCTGCCATTCCTTACTCTGCTCTCCGGGTGATCCCTGGACCTGACCGATTGCTTCGCCCTGTATAGATTAATAGCATTAATTACAGACTTCAACCTGGGCCACATTACATTTCCTTAAAATCTAATTACAGCAGGTCAGTATATACTTACCTCGTCAGAAAGCTGGAAGTGTTAATGGCCACGCGATATTCGCCCAATATAAAGTCATTAAATGACCAAGTGAGTTGATGGTTGTAAGCACCCTAAATTTCCATTTTACACATCTTACCTGATGTATTTTAACTGTCGTAAATACTGTTCTAATCACTCCAGCTTCAAGGCAGCTGATGTGCTGTACATGTTTGAGAGGGTGGTATCAATTAACTACACTATCTATAATGCCATGCCTGCAATTACTACTACTTCACAACTTATCATTAATGCATTTGCCAGGGTTTTTCCAAAGTAACATTTATTTAGAGGTTAATCAAAATTCCTAAGACTGCCATTTATTATAATCTGATTTCGGATAATTGTCCAAATCAGTGGCTCTTAGAGGCAGCAGTTTTGTCTCAGTCTCAATGAATATGGTACATTAATGCCAAAAACAACAGAGGATTAGAATTACATTTTTGTACATACAAGTGGCTACTGCAAAACTCAGTTCTTCAGAATGTATGAATCCTACTAGAAATCTTTCTGCCTACTAGCTAGAAGGCTGGACAATACTTGCAGCCATACTAAGAGCTAGGAGGGTGGGACAAAGGGAGGAAGACAAGGTGAGCTTAGTTCCCTGTATCGTTCCAAGGAGCACCAGAAAAGGAGTAAGGAGAGAAAGAATAACCTAGATATTCATCCTTTTGCAACAGAAATTGAGACCGAGCAGATAAGGAGCGGGATAAGGGAGCAGCCGACACATCTGTCCCTATAAAAGGCAAAACATGCAGTTTACTGTGCACCTTAGTAAATCCTCAGAAACTGTGATAATATACTGTCCATTGCTTAATATATCGCAAATATCAGAACTAGTTGCCATGCAGCTCTAAGTTGGCTCTATGTATATAGGCATGCCAACAGCTTTTAATCACTTCCTCCCCCGCTTTGGTGCCAGATTCCCAACTGAAGCCTCAGACAGTGAATTTCTCTTTGGCAGATAATGCCACTTGGGCAGACGTCAGGTACACTCCTAAGACTGTCCCTAAACTTCTTCCATTATTCCAAAACCTGTTTTGGAGATTCCAACCTGTTTTAGAATCTCTGTCAGAGATTCCTAGTGAAACAACTTTACCTGTTTTTTTTTTAACATGTGTAATCTAGAATACCTCTGCTCCTGTTCAGGTAACTGCTGAATCATTCTAGAAAAACCAGGATGAAAAGATAACTTTAAATCTCAATGGTTGACATTTGAAAACATGCAAACAATGAAAAATCTCAATGAGAAATGTTAGGCAATCTTGTGGATGGCTGTGGTACCAGATCCACCTAAAATAACAGTTTTTAAATGAACTATTCACATAGTCTGAAAGGCTCAAAACAAGAAGGAGGCCCATTTACTTGTTTATTAGTAAGCATCTTTTGTAGACATCAGGCCAAATACAAAATAATTCTCTTATCTATGGAACAGAACATATTTGTGAAACTGGGACTTGCAGGAGTTTGGGAGGCAAGAGCAAAATACGAAAAAATGGTTTGCAGGAGCAGGAGTTGAGTAATTTTTACTTGAAACTGGGAATCTTTAGCAAAACCCTTTATTCCGCTGATCCTTTCCAATGTTTATTATAAATACTCCTTTTCAAATAATTAATTTGACAATACAACATATTGCTGATTTGCACTAAAATGTTTTAGTTCTAAAAGCTTGTAACATTTTGAGGTTTTCGGTTTTGCTTTTAGATGCTGTCTATGAATCACTCCCTATCATATTTATATTTCAGTTCTTGGGCAACTGTACTGGCAATTAGTATGTAAAACAGTTATACAAAAAAGCAGATCAGTCTGTAATAAATCATACTTTGGCAGAGAAGGTCACTATTAATTTATTACTTTAAAGTAACTTATAATCAGTGTAACTCTTCTGCAGTAAACATTCCTGGGGAAGCTCTCCTCTCCTTCCTCTGTTGACAGAATCCTGGAGCACGCTTAAATTAATGGCATATACGTACCTGAGTTCCCACAGACTGCAGCTGCTCGCACTGCTTTCACTCCAGTGCAATGGTATAGATCTATTCACGTGTATCCCAGAACCTCTTTTCGGTTTTACTCCGACAAAGTCTAGTAAGAGAGAGGTTTGTGGTGAGTTAGGCGTTTGTAGCTCCTGGAACAGGCCTTCTTATTGACTCAGCCTGTCCTCTAACGCCTGCACGTGAACCTGGTGGGACAGAGGCAATGCTACAGCCTGCACTGAGCTGCACAGAGGCTGCTCTGCATGAAACGCCAAGTTTGGGCCCTACCATGTCATCTCATCCCTTCCTGTCTGTATATAGCTCTGCATATTGTATTACACAAGCTCACTGGCTACTCAGTATTCTTGCATGTGTCAGAAATTACTTCCTCTGCCTACAGGAGTAACCTCTCTGCACAGCTTCTTTTAAATCTTTTAAAGAAAATCTAGCAGAAGGGGCGTCTGATGTGCTCATATAGGTGTGCATGCAGCACTCTCAGACACAGTATTTCAGCACAACCAGTAACTCACTGCAAGGTCAGATTCTTCTCTGACATTCACCTGTCTACCCTTCCCCTTCAGTGGTTTTAATTTTCGTTTTTTGAAAAGTTGCTTTCATCTTAGGACATAAAAAATGGAAAAGTAGAGAAGCATATTCCGAAGTTTTCTCTTTTCCCCACTCTCAGAGACGTGCTTTTGCCAAGAAAGGTTAAGGACCTTGATGTCACTTCCAACCTGGTATTTTATGTTTCTATGATTACATTTTTCCCTGCTTTCAGCTGCATTTATGCCAAATCTGACTCTTTCTGCAATACGGCACACATCTCCCTCTGGCTACAAACAGCTACTGCCGCAAAGAGAATTATTCCTACTTAAACACCATCTCTTCCTTCTGACTCCTTCTCTACTTCTCTCTTCTCTATCTCCCATCTCACCCTGTATTTACTCCATTCCCCTTCTTAACTTACGGACCTACATATTTCTGAAGTTTTATTGTGCAATTTGTTTCCTAAATAAAGTTATTCTACTTTGAAATACGACTCCCCACCGCTAAGAGCCACTTAAATAGACAGGCATCTCACCTTCTCTACCTTAACCCTGCCCTGCTTCCTTCTCTCAAAACTATAGGGAATGCTGTGGCTAAACCCACTTTTTTCTTACTTACTGTCCATATAACTCACGATTTACTTTCTTTTCAGGAATAAAATCGCAGCCCCTCTTCTGTATTAGGAAAACCTATGTAACACTGCCCTTCCTCTCACTTGCCAAATGCATGTTTACATTCTTTCTGCTTTTGGACTCTGCACAATACAGGGAAGGCCACTTGCAACTTCACATATGTGTGCTTAGTGCTGTATGCACGTATTTGAGTCCATTTATGAACTCGGGGTGCCACACTCTATCACAAGGCTATTGTAGCTGTGTACTTCCCTCCTGGCAACTGCCTGCTCCTACCAGGGGAAGCAGATGCTGTGTTTTCAGCTTCCCCACCCCTTTTCGAGCCCAAATTTGAACCATTTTTGTTGTGTACAAGTTCCTCAAATGCAGCTGCTTTTTAGTCAGTCGAGTTTCTTTCTCAGTCCTTTTTCAGCTGGGTATGTTTCAAGCATGGAAGGGTCAGAATTTAGGGCCCATTTTCACTCTGATGGCTCCAAAATAACAGGAAGTGCTCCTTGGAGAATTCCTTGTCTACAGTTTAGTCCGCTGATGATCTTTAAAAGCCGTCAAACAACTCAGCTCACTTTCCTTTTCACAGCAGTACTCCCCACACCTTAGCGTATTCTTAAATGTTTTCCTGGTTTTTTCCCCCGCTTATTTGTATTTGATCTATAAATTCAAAAAGCATGCAATGAGCCTTTATGTTTGTGAAGTACGTGTAAGTTGATGGTGCTATAAAAGTGGTCTGTGGAAAACTAAAATAGTAATAATAAGTTGGGCATATGATGATCTAGAGTTGTATAATATGCCCATTATCATACGATCTGTGCAGTTTTGTCATAGCTTTTTAGCACCTGAAAAACTGAATATAGGCCAAATGTTGTATCTCTATTTTACGTGATGGAGAAGGGAGACAGATTTTATCTGCAATATGCTCAGGCTGACTTTCTAGCATTTTGGAAGTGATTCTTTAACAAATGCTAGGAAAAAAAGACATCTTGGATTAAAAACCTAAAAATCATAAAGCTGAGAACATATTACTTAGATGAAGATTTATGTGCCCAAGTGATACCACTATCAATTTTCCCCATCCCTTTCTTTCCCTGAGATATGTGGCTAGGAAGAATCAGCTTTTTACTTGTTACAGAGGGGCAACAGAGCAAATCTCGTTACCCCGATTTTGGCGTGGCAGGGTCAAGCCCAGCCTTCACTGTATTTTGCAGTGCACCTGAGCAATCCTGCCATTCAAGTAAATAACTGAAATTTTATTTGTTCAGGATGGTGAACAAGGTCAGAGCTTCCTCGTCCACGTCAGACTGAATGCACAGAGGGCTGAGCCAAGACTCCCTCCCTCTACTTCCCCAGTCAGTACCCCAGCAACCTTGACCTTGTAGCAAGGACAGGCACATGATCGAAGGGAAATGTACAAAATCGTCATGTGTGCTGCATCCTTCCCCGGAGGCTGAAAGTTTCACCTCTCTGATATGCTTAGTTGGCTCAGAGTAGAAGTTCTTGAGAGCGATCACAATCCTGGCTCTCACGTGGCAATCTGCAGGGCGAATGGGACAGCCCACAGGCGGATTACCCGCTGAAGCCTCCACACACAGTCAAGCAGGTTCAACTGGCCCACACCACAGTCGCACTTCTTAAATAAAATCTTTACACATTTGTAAATGCACATGCATGAGTAAAAGGATAAGCCTGATGTGGAGAACCTAGCATGCGAAAAGGTAACACTTTCACTAGGTAGCAAAGTTTTACAGGGTTTCTACAAAGGCTGTTCCAGCCTAGTCAGCGGAGAGATCATTTGTGCCATCTGCACTCAGCAGGGACTGGGTTGTTGAGACAAGGTGGCAAATAAAAACAGGAACAGCAGTAAATGAAAATAATATGCAGATACACAAACTTAGCAAACCAAGACTCTAAACCAGTTGGATTTCAGTGAGAACTGCTGGATCTCCCTACAAAGAAACGTGTTTTTCTGATAGCAGTTGTAATTAGCGAGGCATTTTAGTGTTACAACCTGGCCCAGGTGAAGCAAATGTTTTCCATCAGCAAAATTAAGGTAGAAATTTTGAAAAACACATAATGTAAACTAACGGATAGCAATCGCTCATTTTCATACATTGTAGATCATACTACATTCACAGCGTGCACCAGTTGTACCAGTTAATAGGTAGAATTCCAAGAGAGTTTTGAATTCAAGCCAAGGCAACTTTGAAATAACCACATTTGATCTGCAAAGGATCTTCCTCAGCGTGATAGTTTTGAAAACAAATGTAGTTCGTCCCTTACTTCTGTTAGTTCTTTGCTTCGATATTTTAGCCAAGTAGTGGGGCAGACACATCTTAATAGGAAAAATATTATTTTGCATTTGCCTTATTTCTGTGCTCCAGCATCTCCTTTACTTTCAGTCTTTTCATTCGGTTTCAAGACGATTGTTAAGCTCTCAACCTCTGTGACCGACTAAACAGGGATATAGATGGGTATGGCTGTTGCCAAAAGAAAATAGTCTGACTCCTTAGTATTTTTTCCTATTTATTCCCCAGAAAGACAGAAAAATAGACTAGTTTAATGCAATTAGAGCAGTGCCTTAGTCTGTTGGTAATATGAACTATGATCATTGCTTCTCTAACACTAATGGATCATGAAAAATTTCAGAGTTTTCATTCATTAGGACTTTTTGAACATTGTTTTTAATCTAAGAGTGAGAGCTGATACGAGATTTGAAATGAAACACATGATTTTATCAGATATGATGAAAACGTAAGGTCTTTATTATGACAGATACAAACCCCAAGAACCAAGCTTCCACAAAGTACCTCCTGTATAATTATTAAATAAAAACACTTACTTATTCGGTACTCAGCTTTTAAACCCTGAATAAGAGAAGTACATATTGAGACAGAGGTACTCAAAACGTTTCCATGGATACAGGATGATGCCAATCAGGTCCACGTTTTTATCTGAAAGGGTGCCCCTGCAGAGACATACAGCTTGGTGAGTGGTTGTTTATACAAGTAAGTAAATAGGAACCTTGTTTATTTTACAAAGAGCTCCTGGCCCACACTTTTTTGCATCACTTTTTCAGAAGGAACATTTTGCTCCTCTTAAACAGCATATTGTAGTAAAACACACACCTTTGAAATTTTTCCTTGAAGTTGTTTGAGCTTATGACAGTTTTCAAGCAGAAAATGGAGTATTTAGGTATGCTGCTACCAATCCTGGCAAACCTACGTGGGTGACTCTTTTTTTTTGACTCTGTGATAAGACATACTGATACAAATGACATCATTCTATTTTGATCACTCAAAGCCACTTCCAGGAAGGAAAAAAAAGCAAGGGGCAGATGTAACGATAAATACCCTTACCTTCATCCAATAAGGACAAGAACACCAGGTTTTGATCGCTTCTCTCAGAAGGGTCTCCATTTAGTTTAGCTCCCATTTTAAAAGTGGTTGGTTCCTAGATTCCCACCGCAAAAGCGCTACACACATGTAATTTTGACATGCAGCCTCTCAACACTGCATGCTTTCTAATTTGGGGAATGAGATTAATACCTCCCGTTTGAGAGGTCTTAGTCTTCTGGTATTTCTTTGGATAAAAAAGCACAATGAGTTAGCGAAAAGAAAGGCAATCAACTTTATTACTTAACACACTTTAATAACCTGAACTGAAATATGTGTGTGCTGTATTTCCATTTAAAAAAGTTTCCTTCCAGCCACAATTAATAGAACAAAACCCCGTCTTGTTCAGAGATTATTCTTGGAAAACTAATTTTAACATCTATGTAAAGGAGGAAAGTTGGGGTTTTTTGCCACGTGCAAGCAATTTGGCCTTCCTTCTTCCCGAAGAAGCGATTCCTGGATAAGACGACCGATCTGATATTTTCCACTTGAACTCGCAGCGTGCTTGGAAAGGGGACGGCAATGCCGCGTTCGTTTGCCAGCGCTGACAAAGGTCTGTTTGTCAGTGATACCTTTTACAGCTAAATTTACTCAGGAGTGACAGAAGCAGGTGCACCTTGGCCTGCCAGACACTTGCGCGCCCGCATCACGCAGCCTACAGGTCAACAACCAAAGGAGAAAAAGCCCAGGGCTGAGGAGGAGAGGGTGAGTGAGGCAAACACAACCCAAACTGGGGGGTTTCTCTTCAAAGCCAGCTGGTCTGGCTTTATTCTACAGGAATTTTTTTACCTGCCGGTTTGATCAACGAAGCCCTCAGCAGGTGCTGACGGGTACAACTTCCTGGAGAAGCAGAAGAAGGGCACTGGTGAGTTTTAATCGAGAAAACAATTAAAAAATATATATATTATTCTTAAGCCTTTGGAGTTGTTCTGCTTTCCGCAGCGCTGGCCGATTCGGCTCCAGGCTCGTGGCTACGCTCGCAAAGCTTTCTTCAAGAGAAAGCAGATAAGCTTTGTAGCATGCTTTGCATTTGATTTGATACGGTGCTTGATTTTAGCTTCTGTTGCCAAGAAAAGTTTCTTGAAAGTGACTGGGTATTTATAGTCAGTTTCTTTCAAACTGATTCTATGAATCTGAATGGAAGGAACATAAGAGGACCACATACAGGAGCACCAGAAGACAGACAGCACTGGGGGTGTACTCTGTGCACCCCCCATCTGCCTCCTTTAAAATAAATGAGTTGTCCTGCTAATTTCCAAATAAATAGAAAGGATGTGCTGTCGGGAGACTGTTCCCCGCATGTGGAGCTCCAGTAGACATTCCAGAGCCTTAGAAACTCCTTCTGAACATCAACGTAAGATTATTTTTTAATGAATAAGGGAGTGAAATTAACAATGTTTAGAACATTTGACAAGACTTGGTAATCAAAGGATAATCACGCAAAACTCTTGCCTCTCCTTAAAGTGAAAAGGTAAATTACAAAACAGAGGCTACATGACAGCACTGCTTGGCATGATGTTTTTTAAAGATATCACAAATTTACACAATTTTCCTTAATTTAAAACCACAAATTATGCCCTTGTGTGTACTCTTTAATTTGCGTAAGAGCTGGGAAACTAGACGAAGGGAAAAAAGATTTATTTTTCTAGAACAATAAGATTTCAATTAATGTGAAAATGTAGGAAAATGTGACCACATGTTAAAATAAATATTTTGGAGGGGAGAAAAGCATTTTTATTATGATTTCTATTTCAAGAACTCATTCTTTTAACTTTGTTTTGCAGTATTCATTACAAATTGTTGTGTTAAATTGAAAACATTTATTTAAGCAAGTAAACAGACAGAAAACTTGACCATAGGAATCTTTCTGAGTAAACAGATTCCATATTCACAATTCACGTGCACACCATAGAAGACACTAATGGGAGAAAGAAAGGCTTCTTTCTCATACTGTACACGTCAATATACAGTTAGGCTACTTCTGTAGTAGATACTCCCTGTGTGTCAAAATAAGTTATTTACCAGCAATGGATGCCCTAAGATTAGGTTGAATAACAATACCTGAGGCCCTTTTAAACATCCCTGATCTGAGATCTTTTTCAGCTAGGCTGCTCGGTGTGGGACCAGTACAGCTGGCAGGGAACTCCAACCTCCGCAGATATAGATCAGGCCTCAATCCTTGTCCATTTTCTTCATTTTGGGAGACAAGAAAAGCGCAGCAGAGATCATTTTTTCTTTCTGGAATGTGCTATACAAAAATAATCACCCTTTTGTTTGCTGCAAGAATATCCCACTGTATGTGAGATTAAAAGACCAGTAGAATAAAGCATTACTAGTCAAAGCATACAGCAAACCTCTAAATATGAAAGATACTTTCTCAGATGAAGTATGAAATGTAAAACAAAACAAAAAACCCCAAACTAGAGCTGCCTATAAACTAAGCAATACCTGTAAAACATCGCTGTTTCATGCATCACATTTGTAATGTATGGAAACCAAATCCCCTAAACAGTCATTAAAACCAAGCACTGCTAAATCCGAAGACAGTAAATAGTAACGGCAATTCCTAGAGTTAACCAGACATTGTACGTGCTACACTAATCAAGAAAAACATATAGCCTTTGGTTTAGAACCTTTGATTCTGTATACTCTAAGTTTGTCAGCATTTTACCGTATTGATATTAAAGACTCAGAAACAGTAATTAATGTGACAAACTCCTGGATAATTTCAGGAAATTACTATTAAATTAGTCTATATTTCACTGCATTTGTGAAAAACAGTATTGTGTAGAGTAACACTTCAGGATGTTTTACTTTTCTAGAAAAAGATTGTTTAATGTTGCAAAAGGTGGAGATTACACAGTAGATAATTTATAACATTAAACGAATGTCTTTTATTGGTCTTTCTGTTTCTTATTTTTCTCATCATCAGCCTTAAGTAAAATTCTAAAGTATTTCTATTATTAATGAAATACTGAGAGATTAAGAAATAGAAAAACCGTATTTAATTCACTTACACTTTACTACCATTTCAGTTAGAAAGAGAATCTGCCCTAAAATGCCTGGTACCCTCACTTGTTTCTGTACCAACTATTCCCCATTAACTAAAAGCCCTGCTGTCTGTTTTGTAAACTAGGGTAGTTTATTCTAGACTATCTTTTTACCTCTTTTATTCTGAAAAGCTACAGTCTAGCTCAGCTTTCAACAACCCGTTTGCCTTTTCCAATCACTCCAAGCTTTAGTGTCAGGAAGACATCTATATTAGTTATTCCACAGTGCGTGTAAATATAAAACGGGATTTAACCACAAAGCTTTGGCAAAAGTCGCAATTTAGTGACTGTGTTGTGGTCTCCAGAAGTTAATCCGAGGCTTTTCATACAGTGTTACATGGTATTTTCAAGCGCATAGTGCCGCCTTCTCCCTTCACTTAAGGTGGTGAAAACTGGACACTTTCCACTGAAGGCAACAGAGCTGCATCTAAAAGTTACTTAAATTTTGTCATGAACTGCATGACAGAAATTAGGGGGAAAAGTCAGATAAATTGCCTTAATTACTGATTCATATATGAACATTTAAACATGCATATTTTCCATTTTACACTTCTATTATGAATTCAAAGTGCTTGTGTGTCAATATACACACACCTGTGTATATTAAGCTTATGTGTACTTACATATATAGAAGTTTGTATATATACACTTTATAATTATTTTTCCCTTGATACAGTAAGCAAAATCTTATTCTACAAAAGATATATTTTTTTTTCCCCACAGACTTTTCTGAATTCATTTTTTTGTTCATAAAGTCATTGGCTATTGGTCTGAGACCATCTCCCTGCAAATCAAAGGGACCCATGCACGTTAGGAAGCAGTGGAGAGTTCTCCTCCCTGCCAGTCTGCCGGCACCGCAGGGAGCCGCTGCCTCGCTGGGACTTCACCACCCCTGAGCTGTTGCAGTGGCTGCAGACTGCTCTGCAGCTGCGCCCCACCCCTGCACCCCACTGTGGCCCTTTCCCATGCGGAGACACCCCCCGCATTCCCACACCACTCCCAAAGACTGCTCGCAGCTCCTCCCTGCTATCCCATTTCAAAAATGCTGTTGCACTGTACAGTTCACCCCAAAGAAGGTAACGTGGGCTGGCCTTGCAGCGTTCCCTGTGCCACACTGCGCAGACACGCAAACTGCTAACCGAGCCATCCTCTCCAACGAAAGGAAGAACAATTTATTGCATAGTTAAACTGGGGTTTATTCCTTTGAAAGCAACTAGGATTATGAGGCGAGTGTTGGAAGCACCACTTAAGAAATCTTCAATAAACACAAAAGCAACAGCGCATTCTCTGCATAACTCTAAAGGCACTGGATTCTAAATCAAGTTCAATAAATACAGCTTACAAAGGATAAACATATAGATTTAAGCTAAGGTGTACCAGTTTGCTGGAAGCATGTAAAATAACTACACAGAATGGATGAAAGAGCAATTACCGCTTCGTCATAAATACATAAACCCTAGTTCTACATATAAAAGTTGCGCTTACAGTGTACAAAGTTCAATCTAACGTTAATGTAGCCGATGCACCATACCCTGAAACATGACAGCACCTGTCAGGGTGAAAAATTAAAAGCTGAATAGTATGATACCCAGCTGCTAAGGATTAATTGAGCAAAACAAACCTTTCTGTATCTAGGTTGTTTGGGTTTTGGTTTGGGTTTTTTTTTTAATTTAAAAAAAAAAAAGCTTTCCCCCAGTAATTTTCATCATTCTCTACTTTCTTTTATTGCTATACCAATAATGATATGGAAGTATGCAAAATTGGCAATTCCTATAGTTTTTGCAATAGATATTTGCAGCATTCATTATTTTTTCTTTGCTTTCTTAAGTGATGGCAGGATACCCTCTATCCAATCTAACTATATGCAAATAGCCCTTTCCCCAGTATCAATCTATCTCCTGAGTTTGAAATTATTGTAGAAGAATGTTTAGAAGAGATTATGAAATAATCTACTTGTGCATCAAGAGGTAGTTGCTACCCTTGGAAAGATCCAGCTATCCATTTAATTATGTGTCCTTGCACTGACTGACTTCATTAACCATTCAATCCTCAACCACTATGCTTTCAATAGTGCTTTAGATCCCAGGCACATACAACCTCACTGAAATGAGATTTTGGTTTGTATTCTTCCTCCGATATATGAAGGAATTGGGTCCCAATTAGGGCAAAGAAGCACTTGTCCCTTGGACAAGTCCTGGAGGAGACTGTTCCTTAAAGGGTTTGCAAACTGCTGGGTTTAACCTGCAAAAAGGATGCAGGAACTGCTCATTGAATCTTACATTAATCCAGAAACTCTTAATCTGTCTACCCCCATTAGTGACAGCCCTTCTTAAATCTTTTCTGCCCATATGCCTTTTGTCCCATCTTCACCTACCTAAACATCTAGACCCCAAAAGACTCTTCAGTCCCACTTAAGAGCTAGAAAAATTTCATAACTCCCTTCCAAACATGCACCTGTTCTCCAGCACTTGCTCCTTTATCTGAGTCACAGCCAAGAGGGCAACTAACCCATGTCCAGGGATACCAGTGGAAAAGGAAGGGGCTTTACAGCACAGACCCTCAGACTTCTGTAGATCTAAACGGTAAAGTCAAACGCTAGCACCACCATAACTTTAAGTCTTACTGAGAACTTAAAAATGGAGAAGGTAACAACATAGTCGATGGGTTAGTTCAAGAGGTTTCAATACATATTTGATTGGAGATTAACTAGTTAATTAAAAAAAGAACTGAAGGTGTCTCTGTATGGTCCTTATTTGCCTGACAAAAATAACACCCCTCAATTTCAGAAGCTTCTTCGATTTAGTAATCAAATTTCTTCTCCTTTAACCGTGTCAGTGTAGGTATCTGTAAAGTCATCACTGACATCATATCCTGCTGGTCTGATTGGTGCAGGCTTGTAGAACGTAACAGACCAGAAATGGGGACTTAAATTTGTCTGCACCATACAGGATGGGTGCAAAGATGCTCAAGCTAGATCATATGACAGCAACAATAACCTCCGATGAAATACATCTAAACCAAAGCACATATCCAAACATGACCTCTGAGGCTTAGTTTCCTTTTAACCTCAGTAATATCAACTTTTTAAAGTGCTTCCATGGGAAGAGTTATAACCAATGACATCACAGCTGGAGGCTCATGGAAGTTTTAATATAGATGAACATTAAGTGGCACAAGCAAATCTAAAAGCTGACCCAACTATTGTGCAATTACATTTTATGACCACAGAGGTTACAAGTTCTTATTCACTTTTCAACAAGAGCTGTCACCCTCCAAAAGGCCTTTTTAAAACACCTAATAAAAGTTTTACATTAATTGTTGTTTTAATAATAGAAATATCAGTATTACAGCAGCACTTAGAAAACACATTTATGGATCAATGCCTGTGTTTGGAGCTGTTCAAGTACAAAATAAAAATATGAATTTAGTACTGAAGAGTTTACAAACGCTCAAAACCAGTGCATTTTCTCAAAATGTCCAGAGAATAACCTGTTACTTCTTGATACCTGCATGGAAGTGTATCTGTATAAAAGTTTGCCAGCAATACCTTTATCTCCTCATTCCATGTAATGATCTATTGCTGCTCTATTCTATACTCAATTTATGCTGCAAACATCACACAGCATACTCTGTTACAACAGGAAGGATGATTGACCTTTAAAATTTGCATATCATTTACTCCAGCTTTGGTTCCAGAAAGTGGTAGACAATTTGAAACAGAGGCAAATTGTCAGAGAAACAGCCAAAAAGCTGAATGCTTATCTAAAATATATCTCAAAGTCTAGTCTGGGAAACTCCTAAGAATTGGGTTCCTCAAAAAAAAAAACCCAAACCAAACAAAAAAAAAGTAATTTCCTTTTCTAGTTCAGAATACTATTAACAGCAGCCTTTCATGTGGTACGTTGGAATCTGTATCTGCAGCCAGGATGGGGAGCCATACTGGCCTTCAGCAACAGGAGATGAAGTTGACCAACGTTTTTCCACCCTTAGAAGAAGTTTGAATTGTGGCTAGGGGTCTATCCAAAACAAATCTCTACTTCCCTTGGCCCTCAAAATTACCATGAATTTCATTGTCTACACAGATGCAGATGCTGATCTAATTTGTAGCAGCTGCAGAATACTTAATTAAGCCTTTTCTGGCCATCTATGGCTGTCTGCTTCTGCACCACATCATCATGCAGTGCAAGATAGACAAATGCTTGAGTGTCACACAATTAGCAAGGGGGTGCAATCATATTTTTTCTTTTGGGTTGTCTGGGTTTTGGCAAAATACCTGAAAATATCACAATACCTTAGTCAGGCAATTCCATTTCAGGAAAAGAGAAGGAATGCACAGCCTAAAAAAAATTCTTCCCCTCCCCACCTCAACACCTTTCCCAAAATGAAAGGCTGTCACAGGGAGATTCTCTTTATTCAACTAAGGGCAATCAGAAGGACAAATAGATGTGGTAGCAGGAGCGAGAGGGTTGGTCCTTTCTTAAAATGCCACTTCTGAAACTGAATTTCTTCTTGGAAGGAAGTAAGGAGAACTGTCCTAGCAGAAACTTCCTTTTACAATGACCAGCTAATGGTGAAGAGGTTTAAACCTTCTAAAGCTGCAATAATTAACAATGAAATACAAAGTTGTCTCCTCTTAGTCAAGTCTAGAGGTTGTGTGAGATACTGGAAGGTAGATAAAGATTTTAAAGCCAGGGACTCCCAGCGCTGTACTCTGCCGTTGGCAGGAACCTACCTGATCCCTTCTGTAAGTTCAAGAGGCTCTACAGCTCCTCTGATTTAGTCTCTGTTCGGACATAGGCCCTTCCAAACAGAATCGCCAAAGCACAGCATGTCTCCCTCCACCATGCTCTTCTGTATTAGCGACCAAGCTGAGTAGTAAAGATATTGTATTTCTTGGGCAAAGACTGTTTAATAATCTAGGTAGACTTTAATCACAGTTGTATTAAACCATACGATAAATTATACTTCCACCAAATGCCTTGCTTTAAAAAAAAATCTAATGTTTCTGAGGCATATGAAGATGCAGAATAATCAGACTGATGAACAGCAGTTCATGAAAATGACAACGTTTCCAAAATTATTCTTCAAATACATTTCTGTACTTAAACCCTATTAAGATGGGGAATTGATTCCAAATTTCCACTCTAAGCTCATATTTGATCTATTTTTATATTTTTGCATAGGAAAAAAGCCCATTTAGCTTGAAATTTCACCTAATTAACTTTATGTCAGAAGAGATGGGGGGGTGGGGGTAGGATTGAAACTAGCTCCTGAGCTTTAGAGTTTGTCTGAGACTGAAGTTTTGCTTGTCGATTTCTGACTAGTGCTGAAGAACTTCAAAACCCTTGATACATTTCTTCCATGCAAGTCTAGACTCACATTTTTGGAGTCCCTAAATCTCAACGGGGGAAAGGTCAGTAGGTTAAATTCTTCCTTTAGTTACACTTAAGTAAGATCGTTGACTACAAGTATTGTCCCCCTAAAATATAGACGGGTATATATAAACTATGTGCATTTGGTGGAACGTGGTCACAGGATGATGAGGACATTTGAATATCTTACAGGGAGACAGGGGCTGGTACAGGAACTAGAGTTACTGCACAGCCAAAGATTAATTCTGAGGCAGGAATAGGATCTGTGTGGCCACTGACGTAGGGCTGAGCTTCCATTTTAGGGTCTCACTTGAGAGCTATCAGACTGCACTGGATTTCAGCAGACTTCAGGGGACTCTGGGTGTGGCACCTGAGCCCCGCAGCACCCCTGTTCCACACCAAGAATGAGATTCAACATTTCTATAGCTGTTAACTCCTTCAGATGCAAATTCAGGCTCACTTTCAAACAAACGACAGACCTGAAGTATTAGTTTATTTCTAAAAAGCATGTGCAGCAAAGAAAAATAGTGGTTATCACTAGCTCCAGATCTGATTCTGGTATTAGTCTGTGTTGCCATTCACAAAGTAATAAGTACTATTTTTACACTTCTAGGACAATTTTAGCAATATATAATCTTTCAAAGAAAACAAATTTGTCCACAAAAAAGTTACCTCCTATCTCTAGTTTTAAAACACTGCTGAAAAAAGACACAAAACAAATATTACTCTAAAAAAAATTCTTAGATAAAAATAATCTTTGGACAACTGTTTATGAGATATTTAAAGGACAATATCAACTTGCAAACTACGGTTTCAGAAACTGCCTTTTGTAACAATGAAACACTTCAGATTACTAGAACTGGATCAATTTAGGAAAACAAACAAACTCCCTTTTCATTGTTGACTTAGTGCATCTGGCAGCCTTCTCCCCTCTACAATCAGGCTCTTCCCTGCAAAGGCCCTTGAAAAGGAGCAGGGAAAAAAATGTATTATTTTTTTTTAAAGAAAGCGGCATTAAAAAAACAACTTCCTGAAAGCCTGGAAAGTAAGAGATAACGCCCCAGTTTAGTCTACCTCCAAGCCCTCCATCGAGCCCAGAAACAGAATTTAGGCTATCTTTCCACATGTCGCCCCATGCCCTCCCACCACACCTGCAAGGCGTTGCTCACGCATGGCGTGCTCGACACCCCGCAGCCTCCCACCAGGCCCCTTCCAGCATCGCCCACGTCCCGCTTGAGCTTTACCAGCCTCGGCCCTGCTCGGTGCTCCGTGCTCGGAGCTCGGTGAGCCATGCCCATGCTCCGCACCCTGCAAGACCCGTGCACCCCTGGCTGCCCACCACCCACCCCCCGGTGCTGGCAGGCAGCGGCATGCCTCACGCACCCCGATGTGCACCCCCAAGCCTGCTGGCACTGTAGGACTTTGCAGATATCGGTCTCCCAAATATTTATCGCACAGGTTGGAGAGGTGGGCGACCCACCGCAAAGGCAGCGAGGGGGCCCAATGGAGACAGCGCCCCGGGGAAATCAGGCTGCCCCTCGCTTCCAGCCTTTCCCAGAGCCAAGCTTTGGCCGGCCCTTCCTAACCCTTTGCTATTCCCGTACTCTTAACTTTAAACAACCACCGCCTCATGGGGGTTCTCGCTGCTCCTCTCACGGTCACCGCGACCGCTTCCCGCCCTCCCCGGGACCACCCGCTCCTGCCTCAGCCGGCGCCCAGCCGGACACGCACCCACCCCCCGCCCGCCTCGGCGCCTTCCCGCGGAAACAGGAGGAGGAGGAGGAGGCGGAGGAAGAGGAGGAGGAGGAAGGCTGCAGCACCCCAACACCCCCGGCGCGCCCCCGGGGGCCGCGCACCGGCCGGCACCGCCCCCCCCACACACACACACGTGGCAGCTTACCTCCCCGCACGGCGCCGGGGCCGAGCCAAGCCCAGCCGAGCCGGGCCCAGGCGAGCCGCCCCCGCCGGGGTCTCAGGCGGTGCCCGGCACGGGGGCGGGGCGGCGCTGCCTGAGGAGATGGCGGCCCGCGGCCTACCTGCGGCGGCTGCCGCCGCGCCCCCCGCCGCCCGCGCCCCGCCACACGAATTTCTCCCGGTACAGGAATAAAATAAGTAAATACACAAAGAGAACCCCGAGGCAGCCTGTGACCGCGGTGCGAGGGGTCGGGGAGAGGCCGGGGCGGCCGCTCCTCCAGACCAAGGTGGCGTTGGGGACCCCCCGGCCACGGCCACAAGTGGGCTGACAAAAAAGGGCTTTTTGGGGTAAAAAAAGGTCCCCCCAGTTTTACCCTGCGTTGCCTTCCTCGAGGCAGGCCCGAGGAGATGCGTCCTGGGGAAGTGGCACGGCACAGAGCTGTCCTTGAAATGAGGGAAAAATTAATATGCCAAGCTTTAGCATTTTTGCATTTGACCCCAACTTTTAGGTTGGGGTTTATTAAACAGTGAGACAGCCACGTTGTCCAAAATGCACGTAAAAGCATAAACAATTTTCCAAGTACCAATGGGAAGATGAGCACGGTCCAAGATCAATTGTTTTGTAATTTTATTGATGGTGTTGCATCCCTAAGGTAGGATTCAGGTGGAGTTTATTACAGCTTCTAAAAATGTCAAGTTACTTACAAGTGATACTCCTTTTAGGCCTAAGTGCACATCAGTAAAGACTCGTATTCCTTTTATAGAAATTGTTTCATAAATCTCTTTAAATATATTTAAGTACTATAGGTTTGCATTTTAATAATATACTACTTTTGTGCTTTTAAACATCTAAGGTGCCGAACAAGAATTGTAAACTGTGAAGTAACTACTATGGGAAAGATTAAGTAAAGCATTGGAGGCGGATGATTTTGACAATAAAGAGGGTGTATGTGGTGAGTGTTTAATATTTATTGCATTTAATATTACAAAGTGCTATTTATTGTTTTCAGATTTAACGTTAAAAGCTCAGCCTGGAGAGCAAGCTCTGCTGCGTTATGTACTTAGAGGTATACCTGTGACAAAGGCTTTCTGTAATCACTGCTTGATGTGTATAACACCATTTTAGTAATGGCATGCCATTTTATTTAAAGTTCGTATGTCAGCTGTGCCTACCTTGCAAATATTTTTTGGCAGTCAAATGATTTTGCAAAGAATCATGTACATTTCAGCATTCAAATTGTGCTCCTGGAATATATATCCTATTATCTTTGAAATTATCTGAGTTTTACATCTTTTGTTCATTATAAAAGCATATGGATTGAGGGAATATTCTGAATGAATGAAGAACAAATACAGTACTGTTGAATAATCTTGTGGGGTAGATTAATCTATAGCTTCGATTTCTCTCAGGGTGGGTTGCTGTGGCAACCGCCCCAGCTCACTTTAAAATAATTTTGTAAAGCTCACTTCAAGCGCTTTGCACCCAGCGTGGGCCAAGTTTAAAAGCAGCCAGACATGGGAAGAAGTGTTATACTGTGTTGCTCTTACAAGATAGGGAGGTGGTGGAAGAGAGCGAGGCGTGGAGTGGAGTGGGGTTGAGCAGAACTTTAAACAGAAAATAGAAACCAAGCCACCCCAGGGTTAAGATGCAAAGGAGGTGGATCATTTCATAGTAACCTTACTGCTTTTCAGTTTAAACACCATTAAAAGATGTAAGCTGGCAATCTCATTCCTCCTAAGGGAAAGATGCATTCTGCATCCACAAAAGAACAAAAACGGACTTTGATAATCATCTTCAAAGGAAACGTTACCTTGAGATAATCACACTTGTAAGGGAAAGAGATACTTGGATACACACTTCACTCTTTGATAAAACTTTGGCGATCTGCTTTTATAATTACTACATTTTGACTGATGTGTCATCGTTTAAAACATTGCATGCCTCAGGTGGTGGATTAGGAAAAAAAATAAGTTTGTCGGAGTTTGTCGGCAGACGCACACATGACTTGTGGACGGCAAAGAGGAGTGGATTTCAGTCTCATGCCAGAAATTTGAAAAGGGTGCATTTGTGGAGCATCAGCACAAGTACAGACACCAGAACAAAGGTTTTTCACTGTTTGAAATTATTCCAGATTTTAAAATTAAATGCAGCAAAAGAGAGGAAAAAAATCCTAAACACTTCAAAAGATACTGCATAAATTCATGCCTTATCTAACCCTGATATGAGCAAGAAAACCTGATCCTCCCCTTATATATGTTTGCCCATTTAGCGTCTGAACTCTGTTTTAAAAATCGAGGTGTCCTTCACTTGGATTTGATGAATTGTACTCGTGACAAAAACTTGGCATGGCTTTAAGGTGCTCTGGTATGTGAAGGTCACAACTATTTAAAGATTAGGCCACAAGTGCCCACACGGAGGTGTAGTAGATGTGCTAAGCTGCCGTATACTTTTATTTTTCTGAAATACTTGCCTGCTCTAATAATTGCTTTCAAGATAACAACGGTGCTTGTGTTCTGTCGTGCCCGTCAAAGAGCTGTGCTACCAACTAGCTAGAAACCTGAAAACTTACATATCCTGCACAAAATAAAGCAGATGACAGTCATTTTCAATTAGAGCACTTAAGTGTGAAGTCTTCAGAGTTTTCTATTTTTGCCACGAAGAAAATGTGAGTATTGCTGGGTAGTCGGGTGCCGTGCTGGGAGACCAGAATTGTCTGCAGAAGAGGCATAGTAAGGGTACAACCTGTGTAACTGTTCCGTATTCCTTTCCTCCTGCGCTTGATGCCAAACCTGGGGCTGAGAATATGTTTCTTCCCCAGCATTACTCGGGCTCCACTGCTGACACTGCCGAGCATATGTGCCTCTCACCACCGTACACAACGTGCTCGGCTTGCGTCTGGCTGCCTGGTGGCTCTGGGCACGTCGGTATTACTATTACTGCTGTTGTCGTGGGTGCATTTACAGCAGGTTACTGCCTGCCCATCCAGAGCTGCCCGCTCTCTATCAAAATCTTACCGAGAGAGTTGGGCATGATGAGACCCAAAGTCACTACGTGGAATTCTCTAGGGATCTGCGCTGAGAGCAGCTGCAGTGTGCTTGTTAGAGCTGCCTTAGCTTCTCTTTGCTCTGACCGTGCTCTCAGCATCCACGCTTTAAGAAGTACAGTTGCATTGAAAAGGCATTTATTCACTGTCGAATACGGAACTTCAGAAGTAGGTCAGTGGCCCAATGAGATGTTTATGGGAGAAAAGACTGAGAGACCAAGGACTTATATTAAAATAAGCCAAACGTATATTTATCACCGTTGTCTGAATTTGGTCGTTTGGTTTTATCATGCGTGCTGTTCCTATTTCCAGTACCTTAATCTGTCGTAAAAATAATGGTCTGTGCCTGTATAAACTCCCCTGCTGCTCTCAGAGGATCGTAAAAGTTGGCTATCTACACAGAAATTAAACCAAGTATCTGCAAAGTCCAGTTTTGCTCCCACATGTTGTTGCACGTGCTTAATTTGGGTTCAAGCTCCCACACAGTACGGTCCTTTTGGTCCAATTTTAAGAGCAAATGAACCTATTTTAAAAAAATCACGGAAAAAGGTCCTGTCCTTGCCCACAGCGTGCTGTAGCACTGCATGTCCGTAGGTAAGCTGGGCAGGAGAGCCTCCCCGCTGCCGGCCGTGACAGGGGTCCGTGGGAGGCAGCGAGTGGGGCGAGCATCCCCCCGGCCAGCGATGCCCTTCGGGTGCTGCCGCCGCCCCAAGCCCTCCCACCGGCACCCCTCGGAGTTTGGGCAGTCCGGGCGGAGGGAGAGGAGGCCGGCCGGGGTACCAGCAGGGGACGGATCTCCGGGGGTCCCCGCTGGGCTCCGGCTCCGCGTCCCGCCTCCCCCCCCGCCTCCCCCCCCGCAGCAGCCGCCCGGGGGTGCCGGCGCGGAGCCGTGCGGGGCGCGGGTGGGCATATCGGGGTCGCGACACCCGTGGCGGTGAGGGGGGGGGAAGGGGGGGGGAGGTTCCCCATGCCCTCCGTCCCGCAGGGCTCTCCGCAGGCCGGCCTGATCCCTGCCCCAGTCCCCCGGTGTGTCGGAGCGGAGCCCCCGCAGCTATCCCGCAGCCATCCCGCCGTCCTCACGCCGCTCCGCCTCGCCGGGAGGGGGGAAAAAACACGCACCGGCTGGCCGCGTTGTCTGCCCTCGGTATAATAAAGGATTGTCATTAGGTTTGCGTGTGGCATATGCCGTTACCCCCACCGTAAAACTAAAATTAGCAAAATGTCAGGAATGGAAAGATTGATTCGCCCAAGATGCAATTATCATTTAAAAAGTGCTTGATTGAGGTGCTGATGTTCAGTGATTTATTCTGCATACCATATACATAATTAAAGTAGTGTAGTGGAGTAATTTATCAATCTAGTTTAGACTAGAGGGGCAAGGAAGGGAGCTGCTGCCGCTGCTCTATGTTTGTTTTATTAAAGCGCTTTCGGGATCTGATCCCGCCCCCTTTTTGCAAGAGTGAAACTGATTATTTCTCCAGCTCGGGAGGAGAGAGTCATTCGTTTGGGATTGTGGGAGAGGGAGAGAGAGAGGGAGAAATAGACGGAGAAGGAGAAGAAAAGGGAGGAAGAGGGAGCGAAGCAGAAAAGGACACCTCATCAGGCGTGTAGTTTGAATCCCTTGCTCGCCTCCCCCTTCCCCTCCGCGATGTTACAAAGGCTGTGAGCTGCTCGCCTTTTCCCATTCGCCTGCTGTCACTTCCTTCCTGGACGCTTTCAGGACGAGTCCGGTTACTTTTAATCCGACCAGCAGCTCAGCCACTTTCTCCTCCTCCACGCTGCACACACGCACAGGCGCGCACACACACGCACACACACACACACCCGCACACCCCAGGCGTCTTCTGGCTGCTTATTGGATTGACTTTGAAGGTTGTGTGTGTGATTCAAGGAGGCTGCATGTCGAACCAGGTGGTGAATATTTAAGGCTGGAAGAAGTAAAGGGATTTTTTCTTTTTCCTGTGAAAGGAAAATATCTGAAGGACTAGCCTGACCATCCAAACAGCTAAATGTTTATAATGTAAGTACGTGGGAAATTCAGCATCGGAACAAAATGTAGTGGGCAAGGTACAAACGCCCTGTGTGCATTGCCTATTGCGTTTGAAGAATGTATCAGTCGTTGTCTGTAGACTGGCACTGGGGCTGCTTGCAGTCTCTTTAAGTGTACGATTGCTCTGCCAGTTGCTTAAAAGTAACTTTTTAGGCAAGTAGCATGATTAAATCACTGTCTCGTAAATTATTGCTGACTTGTCTCTCTCAGTGTCTTCAGTGTTTAAACTTTGATGAAGTTACTTTACATCATTTGTGTGCTTGGTATTGTGAAGTGTTCGAAGCTTATTTGATCTGAATAGTTCACCAAATGCTATGACCTTGTAGTGCTTGCACCCTGATTTATCAGGCGAAGGAAGCAACCCAGTTTGAAGGAAATGCTCTAAAACTTCATTGTGTCATAGGCTTTTCGGTCCTGGAGTTTAGGTAATGCATGCTTGCAAGTGTTTAACTTTGTGCATCTTTCATTTGAATACTTATGTTTGAGGTGGAAAGACCCCTCGCATGGATGTGGAAATTCAAGTCGCAGTCTGCAAACCTCTCCTGGAATAGTACACTTTGGTCTTTAGGTAGTACTTTGAGTAATCTTTACATTTTTTAACACAGGGCTAATCAGCCTTACAAACTGGCTGGTTTAGTTGCAGTACAGTTACTAACAGGCTAAGATGAAGTTTAATGTAAATGAGAGACTTGTAAGACTATTGGTGCATTATGTAACTGTAATACTTAGCATTTCCCATAAAACTTAGTGTGACCTTCTGTCAGCCTGAAAACTGAAATGAGTGTAAAGACAAGCTAATAATTCATTTTCTCAACAACAACAAAAAAAGCAGCACAATGCAAAAAAAAACTTAATAAATCATTGTGGGAACCTAAGGCTTGTCTTTTATGGAAGAGTTCTATTTTCCTTATTATATGTAGTATTTATTATTAGCAAATACCTGTATCCTGAAATTAAATACTGTAATACACAACTTAAGACTGAAGATTTAAGAGGATTAAGCAGAGAAAGGCACTTTGCCATTATTTTACTGCTGATCAGAAAAGAATTGTCACAAAATGCATTTTCCTAGCACCTATCTGACCATCAGCTTAATGGCAAATGTCCTAGTTTCATACCTTTACTTTAGAAGAACTACAAGATGGATGATAAACCAATTATATTAGATGCAAATGTGACTAGACTTCTTTTATTGGCACTTTCCCGGGTATTGTGGTTGAAGAGTAAAGATGTTTATATGGAGTATAATAACTCTAATCCCTAGAGGCTTGGCAGGGCATGGAAATATAACCACCTGTGAACCAGTTCTAACCCCTGTATTACATACATACCAATTTCCAGTTCAAGCATTCAGGCAAATGGCCACTTTGGGGATTTGTTATTTTGTGAACTATTTCTGTTACATGATTTTAGGTACCTAACATGAAGTCAAAAAACCCACAAGACTTTCTTCCTTTATTAAAATACCTGTTATATTATTATTTTTATAATAATACATAACTCATATCGAGTCTAGTACTGAAGCCTCTGCTCACACTTAAGTCCCTTTGGAAGTAATGGGAAAATTCTTTGAAGAATAGTTTAAGAGAATGGCCCTTAATTCAGGGTGGGTCTATGTTCCTTTGTAGTGCACATGCTTTTATTTGAAAACTTGCTGGTTATACATATTTTTACTAATACGTCCTACATAGCTAGTATGAGAAGATAGTTCTGGGACCTGAACATGAAAACCGTCTTCCATGCAAACAGTACTTGCACAACTAGTCCCACTGACAACGCTGAGACTACTTGTATGGAAATGAGCAAATCACAGGATTAGCAATTTACAGGATCAGGCCCCTAGGAGACCTAAACCTCTTGCCTGTCCCATAGCTCTCTTAGGACAGAGGTGTAAAGAATGTCACTTTCGATGCCCTATGAATGAATGCAGGAATCAGATATGTCTGTATCCTCTTAAGATTACTTGACCAAGAAAAAAAGAAATTTAGGCTTAAAAGCTTTATAGTAATTGGTACTAAATGATGAATTGTGTGTGAGATTGAGCCTTTTAGAGTTGCGTTCCTGAGCTGCTAGTTTTGGAGTGTCATAAGAAAATTCATACAAATATTTTCTCACTGTGAATTTTCTTTCATTGTAGGATCAGAAAGTTTTTCTTATTTTTTTATAAACACTCATAATTTGTGTACCTGCAACATGTATATTCAAAAACAGAGAGATGCCTCTCTTAAATGTTTCTGGTTTTTAAAGCAACTGAAATATTACAAAGAGAAATTAAGCTTTCTGAAGCTTTTTCCAAAAGTTTAGCTCTGAAAGATTTTGATAGCTCACTATCTAGTAGATAACTATAACTACATCGAAACTTAGGAACCGAGTTGTGAACAGAATACTTTTGCCAACTTCATTTCTTTCAATTTTACTTTTCTCTGTAACAGGTTAATTTATTGTTCACCAGAATAGTTCAGTTCATCTTCAGAGACAAGTAAGGATATTTCTATGTCTCATTGAGTAAGAAGTCGTTAACTACTGTTAGGTGCTTGAAAGAATAAGCATGTGGGTTTGACACATAGACTCCATTTTTACCTGTTGGACATAATTTTTCTAAATTAAATGATAATTTATCCAAAAATCAATTAAGTCGTAGTGGTATTCTTTTGAAAACACTGATTATGAAGATGAACCTAAATAAGGTGCTGTATAATTTCGAGGAGTTTATAGTCTCTGCTTCAGCATTTTGAATAATCAAAGCAGTTGTGTTTCTGATGTGTTTTAAGGTTTTTAAATTTTGCTATATGATATCAGCAGAGAGATTTTGCTCCATCCTCATTTAGGTTCTATAACAACTTAGGTATAAAATAAAATTTAAAAAAATCTATACGTAATTCCGAACAGCTGAAAAACTTCAAGCTTAAGAGTAGTGTTAGCATTCTGGTATTTGAACAGGATGAAAATAGAGTTTTGCATCTTATTTCAGAAAAAAAATGGGCTTAGAAGAGCTCTGGTAAGCAAACACAACTGTTGGTGCAAGTGAAAAATTGAAAAATATAATTTTGTAATTTTCTGTTTTTAAAAGGAATTATTTGGGTCCTCTGACCAGCTTCAAGGTAATTTTCTCAGAACTGATGGTCAATGTTGCATGTGGACAGGTGATTTAAAGCCAGTGTCTTCAGTCCTTCACTTTAATCTCACTGTCTCATTGACTGCAGTGCAGTAGAGCTTGTCTATTCACTAGGATCTGTCATCTTTAGGAAATCAGACCAGCTTACAGAGGCGATTCACAAAACCAACAGTGACAACAAAGTCTTATGTGCCTTACAAAAGAAGGATTAGGCAGTTCACATGTCATTTTGATTGGGCAGAGATAAAAGCTGATTGCTGCAGCATGGCAAGGCACACTTCAATTTCAATTGATTATTTTATAGGACAACTATAACTCTGTTGCTTAGTCATTGTTAAATGCAGTTTGAAGGAAGGAAAACTCAATTTTGACATTACTGGTTTCATATGACTTTATAATAAAAGGCAGAGCCACTTGTAGCATTGTTATACAAATTTTTAGAATGCTGTTTAAGTCGCCGCTTCTGGGAAATACATTTAAAATCTAGTACATGATTGTCCTGGCATTTTATGAAAACATTTTTGCCCAGATTATATCCTGTAATAGCAATTAAAAGTTCTTAAAAGTGGCTAGGACTATACTAAACTCACTGCATTTACCCTATTAAGAGCTTATGTGCAGAGGAGAGTGCATAAAACATGTCAGGGCTTTGCAGGTTTCTCAAAAAGTATAATACTAAGGAACAAGTAAGTCATCTTAGTTTACCTCTATTCTGTTATTTTAAAAAATGTAGTATGATGTAAAACTACACTTTGTGTTGCCTGTGTGAACATAGTAGTCTGGTTTGAAAATAGTTAGGAAATTAAATGCTGCCCCTATATTATTAAATATGTCATTTATCAGTGGGAATAGAGAGTTTTGGCTATTTGCATAATTTAGATATAATGTACAGCCTTTGACATTTGGAAGTATGAAACTTCCAAGCTGATAACTCCTATGCTAATTTCTTACCATTTTTCAAAAGAAGAACTCTTTTTTTTTTTTTTTACCCAACTGATGCCTCCTAGTGTTTCATATAATAAAACACTAATGAGTCAACCATAAATGTAAACATTGTTTTTTTCATTGTCTTCATCTTATGTGATACATAAAATTAATATTTATGTATTTAATTTTGTGTGTTATTATAATCAGACAGGAAACTTCTGTAAATTCAGATGTTTCATCTCAATGGACACTGAAAGCACATTTTGATTTTCTTTCATTCTAGCTTTGCCTAGCAGTATCTTGAAAAGTTCCTGTTATATGTAAAGTACATTTTCTTTTTCTCCTTTTGTTTCCTATGTGCATTACACTAACTTCTCAACAAAGTATTATGAGGCTCACATGGGAATTTTAAACATTTTGGTAGGATAATGTTTCAGAAAGTAAGCCCTTGGAAGCAGGCAGTAAATGCAGTTATAGAAATGTTTGAAATATCCTGAAGTACCTCACGGCCAAATAAGATGAAAAAGACTAGTCTGAGACATGCTCGCTCATTACAGTCCTTAAAGAATAGTTAAGTTATCATATTTTGTAACTGTCCCTGGTTATTTTACTGCTGTATAAGCAAGAAAACTGTACTAGGACAGTCTTCAAGTGTGCAAAACGTGCACCTTACACTTGTGACTGTAGATGTGGATGATCAGTACTTTTGAAAAGGAATTCACGTCCGTAAAATATTGAAACAGAGCTAAGAGTGGTAAAGACTGAAATACACTGTCCTGTTCCTAGAAGTTCAGTCTGGCCATATAACTCATGAACACCTGAAAAAAAGCATTCAGTTATATTAAATTTGTGTCATACAACAGTAGAATATTTTATTTTTTTGATGGGAGGGTGTAATTTTCAAAAACTTACCTAGCATCAGTGTGAGAAAATACGGCTTATGGGCCCCAGCTGTATGTTTGAGCTATCAGGTACGGTCTTATAATGATAAAGAAGCAGCCAAGGCTGAGTGCACTTTTGCACATTTTAATGTCACACAGTTTTATGTAAAGTATGACATCAGTTTAGTTATGACATTGGAAATATAGCCTGTTATTCTAAGACTTTCAAGAAAAGCAGAGGAATTCCTAGATACTTGTTCTGCTAAGGAAGTTTTAAAGAGAAATAAATTATTTTGCAATTAAAAATCATAAGTTTGCTAGTTAATATGGGTGATAAAAATTTGCATCTTCTTCTCAGTGCATATATGGTAAATTTAGGCACCTGCTTACAGATAATAGTTTCCTACTGAATACAGAGAGTTAAATTTACACATGCAGATCTCAGTCATGGAAATTAGTGTTTGGCTTGAGAATATATGAAAAATGCAGGTTTTAGGATTGTGTTCTGCCATCAACCATGTTAATATCACATTTTTCTCCCATGTTTTGAAGTGCAGAGAGACCTTTCCGAGATCTGCCATTTATTTAAGTCACTAAACATCGGATAGTATCCTAGCCTTTAAACTTCCTTGCATCTTGAAAGCATTTCAAAGTATGCAAATGGCACCCATTATTCGTCCAGGAAAGCTAGCATGCAAAAGTGATAGAATTTTCTGATATAGCTACATTGCTTCTTCCCTTGCAAAGAGAAAGTAAATTTGCAAGAGAAATAGGGGTAAGCAGAGAGAAAAAGAATCCTTAAGGCAGTTCAGGTGCAGGGCTGAAATACAGCTAAACAGAACTCGCTAAGTGGTTTTTCCCCTTTTTTTTTCTTTTTCCTTTTTTGTTCTTTTCCCTTTTAACAACCACATGCATTTAGATTGCAGAAATGTATCCTAGGAAATTCTTAGGGAGTACATTACCTGACATATTTAGAAACCGGTCTGGATAAATTATTTGATAATTATTGATTTTAAAATAGTATGGAATAAACTTGTACAAGAAGGATTCAGTAATCACACGAGTGAGGTCTGTAGCCTGGGCTCCTTCTGTAATTCCCTGTACAGGTGACTTAGCAGTCACCTGCTTCAGCAGGGTGGCTGTACTTATCTCTGCCTTCTGCCACCTTCCCTAACACTGGAGGGCTGCGAGAGTTTGAGCAGAGAGCGCTTCAGAGATCCTGGCCAATGCAGCAGGTCCCGGAAAGTCGGTATCTACTGCCTTTGTTTAAGCTCACCATAAGGTGGCCCACAGATTAGGGACGGAATGGAACAGATGGCTTAAAGCTCCTCTGCCTCCATTTCCCAGGTTACAAAGTGCTGCTGATAGAAAACTTAGAATCCAGCCTAACAGGTCTTCTCCGACTCTTATTTCTCCAACTGACTAATTGATTAAGTGAAGTTTAACATGAAAATTATTATTAACCAAATGACAGTGCAGGAATTCACCTGTAAACGCAAGGTGTACAGCTAAATAAACTGAATTAGAAATAACTATTTATGTTTGCTTTTATAGATACAGGACCCATGCCATTTGTGGAACCCATGCTCAGTTAAATCTCACTATTTACTTTTAAGTAGTCGATCAATAGCCGTTAGCAAAGTGTGTACAAAGGACAAGGAGTGAGGGTTGTGAAATTGTTTATAAAACACATCTACAAAAGTAAACTTAATGCAGAACATTGCCCACGTGAAACGTTACTTTCAGTAATATAAATAACAAGTAGCATAGCAGCATGGGCTATTTATTTAATTTCTAATAAATTCTTCCCCCTGCTGACAAATATATTGTGATATGACATTATATTCAAAATAATGGTACATTATTTTAATCCAAATAATTTAGTTATTGTCAGATCGCTACAGAAATGAAAATGTTCCAGAACGTGTCCACCAGTGTAAGAAGCTATGCTGCGGCACTTCTAATTTAAAAATCCCATATGGACTCTCAGTGGAGATTGTTTTAAATCATTTAATTGGAGTTGGGTGGAAAAGCTGTCCCTGAACACGGAGGGGAGTGTTGTAGAGAAAGATGGGACACTGATTCTGTGGCCGTCCTGTAGGGCTGGCCCATGTGTCCCCTCCAGCCCCACGTTTTAGCTTCAGGCACCGCTGCCAGGAGCTCCCCTCTGGTTGCCGTAACCCTTGGGAGTGCCTGAGCAGTTTGCAGAGAAAGTTAGTAGTTTGAGGATACTCTGTGAAACCAGCAGGAGACAGTATGTTCTTTCCACTTATCCTCAGGCCTGCTTCCTCTCTGTCCGTCTGTGTCCTGGATGTTGCGTCCACTTACACTGAATATGGGAAGTGGGAGAAACAGCAAAAAAGGGGGAAGGCTTTTAGGGAGGTAAGGAAGAATGTGGCTACGGACCATTTGGCAATAGGGTATGCAAATACAGGAGAGCGGACAGCACATAGTGGTTGAACTTAAAATCTTAACCTTGTGGAGTTTTTTCAAAAATATTTCCTATTGAGGCATATAGAATTTGGCTTGCTGTGAATAATCCTTAATTGCTGTCAACGGTCTTAACAAAATAATAACAATGATTGTTTAAATGTGTTCTACACCTATAAGGAACTGATCTTTGAAGCAGCATTTGATGAGAAACTCTTTGCCCACAGAATCCTGGAGAAGTGGTTAGTTTTTCCTTTATCTTACTTACATGCATAAGATGCAGGCAAATAATTTATATAGCAGCAGAATGAGGTAAAATCCAGCTTATTACCCCACTGCAATATGTGGAATAAGTGTGAGGCTGCACTTAGCAAACTTCTACATGACACATTTTTAATGTCAGAATACTGAGCCAGGGAATGCATCCTTGCAGTGGCATACAAAACATACAACTTTATCCAGAACACACATACATACATTTTAGAGATCAGAAATATGACCATAAATGTAAGTAAGAGCCTATGGACTGGTAGGCTTATTTAAAACTAAATAGGATGAAGCAAAATTTCATTAATGTTCTTGGCAGCACACACTGAAAAAAATATAACCCAGGCTTGTTGGATTACTAGTACTTTTATTTACATGACATGTTGTTAGCAGTTGGAAATAATTTAAAATTACATTTTAAATGGGTTTTAATCAGAAATTAATATTCCAGTTTTTTCTTAAAAAGAAACATGAGGGAATGATTGGCAAGCCAAACCAATTAAAGCAGAACTGCCCGTAATTACATGTAGAGAAGTAGAGAATGTCTACCTATATCCTTGGTAGGTAGAAATCTGCATATCTTCACTGGGAGAACAATAGGATTTGGCGTTTCTGTTTTATTGTTGATGCTGCAATAAAAAAAGATAATGCATAGGACAGAAATAGGAGAGTATTCTACATTTCCTATAATATTCCTGTCATACAAGTTGAAAATTGGACTAACATTTTTGTGGTTTTTCGAAAACTTGATATTGACAAAGCAAAATGAGAATCTATCATCGGTATGAGTTCCAGTACTTAAATCCCCATCCAGAATATTGCATCGAGTTCAGTTATGCTTCTAGTAGACATTGTCACCAGCTCAGTATTACATTTTGTGGTGATCAGCAGAATAGTCATCTTGAAAGGCATCCTTGCTGAGCGCTGTCTTTTCTGGAATTTCATGGTTTTAAAAAAATGTATCAGGGATAAGATATGGTGGTGATAGGCATAGTGCAAATCCTTACAACAGCAACAAAGAAAGCAATAGAGGAAGTAGCATTTTTGCATGGCATTTTAATGCTATTGGGCTTTTTTTTCCCCCTGCTTCTAATCCTGTAGAAAAACACTTGAGATCACCAGGATTTCTCAATGGAGATAGAGTGCATTCTTTATTTAACTTTCTTTTTTTGTCACTTAATAACAATATGAAGCAATATCTGATACAGCAAAGAGGCATGACACTAAAGAAAGATATTTTGGTCTGTTTTGAAGAGTAGTACTTGTCATGTATCTGGACAAGTGGTGATTTTCTGGTGCTGCCTTCTGTTCCAAGTCACTAAATGTCGTCTGTGAAGCAGTAGCACTATGTTCTACCACATTATTCTGTGTAAGATTAAAGGCAAACCTGTCATGAGACCATCACTACTTTGACTACCCCAGACAGGACATGGAAGAGCACTTCTACATATTTCTGATAAAAAGTAATTTTGAGGATGGTCAGGAAGAAAGTATTTGTTCTCTCCTTTCACTCTACTGTGTTCCAGATGTGATCGGAAGGAGGAAGCTGTTCCACTAATGGATCAGAAGATTGCTCTGTGATTTAAACATCACCCTAAAAATAAAGCTTCCATGTTTGATAGATATAAGTTCAAAACACAAGGCCTTTTTCAAAATCACAAGTAATCTATAGGCATAAAATTTTGCAAGACTCTCCTGCTAATACTTGCAGGAAAAAAAAATTACCAGTATTCTATTTTCATATGTTGGTCTAAATGCTGATCTTAAATGCAGAACAGTTAAATAAGTACTCACTATCGTGTCTGTTCACAGAGTGCATTTTTAATATATCAGATCTAAACTAGATATCTGTGATTAAAACACAGGTTTTCTGATGAACAAGTTAACATACAGCACATTCAGTTCTGAAGCATGCTCCAAATTTTAAACAAGTTTCTGGAATATAATAATATCCAGCGCCACATGCAACCCATCAGTGACGATTTCCAAGAAGACCAGGGAGTGGAATCCTGCAATATGAATTCCAAAACTTAAAAATAAAGGGGGAATTTTTAAAATATATTGTGTATCTTTAACATACAATTCACTAATCATCATCCCTAAAAAAACACCTGAACTTTTATTTCAGGCAACATATGCAAGGTAAAAAAGTCTGCAAATGAAGTGCAGAAGGCGCGCAACAGTCTGATGCATACCATATCAGAAAAGGACTCAGAACTCCTAAATATAATTTTAAATGCAGCTGCTAACTTTCTTTGTGCATGTCCGTTATGCAGTGTCTCAGTTCTCCAAGGGCAAAACACGGATGAAAATTGGCAGCTTTACTGAGGTGCTGTAAAAGCTGAGATCTATTCAGCATGCCAGGAGGTATCCACATAATTAGAAAGGGCTTAGGGCAACATGAAAAATGCAAATTTCTGTTTTACTTTGCTGTGTCCTGTTGTCTACTGGAATTCACATCCCCAGATTAAGTCTATAAATTCTTTATAAACACTGGTTTAACTTTTATAGCAGAAATTCAGGATTTGAGAAACCTCATTTGAAACACTTCCTACCCTTAATTTAGAGCAGTTCACAGAAAAGACAATAATCTCTTTCTGGAAAGGTCCTTAATCAGTTGGCTATAGAATATTCTAGGAGAAAGCTACTCTCAGTTTCCAAATGTGAGGCCATCCCATTTTTGTATAGATAATTAAATATTCATCAAATGAAGGGCTGTAATTGAGTCATGTTTCACTGGAATGCCATAGTTCCTTAGCTACAAGAGTTGGTCTCTTGTGCTCTTTTATCTCTCTTACTCAAAAAGTACAAGCCTTTCTGTGTTTCGACTCTGTAATATAGCTTAAAACTAGTTTAAACAACCAGTTCCATGCCATCTTTCCTACTGCGTTGTCTGAAAAGTTTGATTTTACTTTAGCAAATACAAAGTATAAGAAGAAAGTGCCTTTTGTTGTATCTTTACAAGTGTATTCCTCTAAATATGTGAAACGAGATCTTATATAAGTACCTCTCTGTCAGTCGTTCATAATTTCTAGTGGCCTCATTCCTTCATTTGAGTTTGTTTCTTGAACTGAGACCACACCATGCCTAGCAAAGCTCTGAAGTCAAGGATAGTAGTTAGAAACATGAAGAGGTGTTTGAATACGAGGACAACGAGCAGGCTGTAAATGACTAATGGATTGATTATAGGTTGGCTGGGACGGGAAGTACAGCTTCAGGGTGCGATAAATTGCTCAGGCTACCCAAGAGTGTTTAATAAACCTTTATGAGAACAAATAGTTCAAAAATAGCCATTATGTGCACGTTCTCAGCCATCTTCAGCAGAGCTTGGGTGGTCCTTTAGGAAAGACCTTGTGGCCTAGCACGCATGCCCCTTCAGCCAGTTTCTTGTACAGTTAATGTGTCAGTTGAATATGTGGGTGTGAATCCAAACCTGACTTCCTGACCACATTATTATGCTTGAATTAATGAAGAAGAATAACAACTCTGGTTAAAAAGTTGTGCCGATATTCAGTCTTGACTAGTAGTGTTTATCCAAGAGCTTGAGACGGCTTATAAGTTGTAAAAATGTGCTGCTTTTTTCTTTCCTTTCAACTATAATTGGGAAATTCCAATTTCACAAATACAAAGAGAACTTACATCCACAGATATTAATATGTTTATTTAACAGTGTTTCAGATGTAACTGAATATATGATACTATGTCCTCTGCTCGTGTATTCCAGCATAACTCCACTGACTTGATGACCTACTAAAAACTGCTTTATATACAGAATTATCGTTCATGTTTTAATTAACATCCACCTCTTTTTCTCAGTTCCACTCTGACTCTTTTTCCAGACTCATTAGAAACAAAGGTACCATTTGAATTGAACATTTCAAAAGAAGATCTCCTTATCTTCTCTTCTGGACCACACTGGGAAGAGTATGTAGAGGTCTGCCTCTTCTTTGATCAAGAACATTATAAGCAGACTTAATCAGTTTTCAAAGTCCCACTTGGGGGTTCACGTCTGTACATGTACGGCTGCCATTCACACATCCTGAAATGAGATGGAACGTGAAGGTGCATAATACGCTGCTCTAGAGCTTTTCTCAGACTAGGCGAGTATGCGTCAGCTTCTGTCCGCTGGATGTTAATTGTACTATGTAATGATATATATGAGTTTTACAAGTACCAAACCATCGCATTTTACTGATATGATTCTGAAGTGCCATCAGAGTATTAGATAGTCACTGTGTATGGAATACGTAACAGGCTGAGACCAATGCTCTCATGAAGCTTCCAGATGCTCTAAGGAGATGGCTTGAGCTGCTCGGACCGTTAGGTGCTATACTAATCTTTACTCAGCTGGCAGACACATCTTGTTCCTGGTATATAAGGCAAAACAGCATGTAAAACATCAGTGCAAAATTCAAAAGAGTTTGTATGTCCTTGTAATTGGAATACTGGTTTCTTTAAAAAAAAAAAAAAAAGGGCAAAAAAAAAGAAACAAAACCCCTTTCACGTCTATTTGGTCTATCCTCAAGTGATCAGCTGAAAGGGAAACAATGTAAGTTACTTTACATCCGAAATAAAAGATCTATTCCACAGACTCAGCAGAACTCCTGAATTCACTCCTGAGCGTAAGCATGCAGTTCTGCTGCCATGGTGAGTCAATATCTGGGAGTGCTTTTTAACTATTAGTGAAGATCGGGTTCTCCTTTCATATGAGATTACACAGCTAGCACTATTTGTGGTAGCAATTCTGTACTGAAATCTGCAACTTATTGATCCTTTTTAGAGCCATCTTGGGCTCTCAATCCATATATTCAACAGTAAAACTTGAGAGGATACAAGCAGCAATAGCAAAGCTGACTCAGACACCATTTGTGCTAATTTAACTTGTCAGGCTCACAAGTCCTATAATGCTCGAGTAATAGCTAGTTATTTGTTTAATGTCAATTGTAGGTATAACAGTATTTTTGTTTGAAAGCAGAGCTAAGCCCAGGAAGGGTATTGTAGCGTTCAGGATGGCAGCCTGGATTTGGAGTGGGGGCTTAACTCCTTCTTCCAGAACCTACTTCAGATGACTGGGAGGATTTCACTTTGTTGGTGCATCAACTCCCTGTCTGTAGAACAAGGATGGTATTTCCCTGAGGCAAAGTCTGTGGGACCCAGACACTGTGGGAATGGTGGCCATATGAGTACCATAGGGAGTAAACAAGACAATGTAGAGCATAAATATGTAGTTGCTTTTCAAAAGTTACAGTCTAAAGCAAGGCATATAGTCTGCAACAGACTCTTAGATAACTCCACTTTTGTTAGAGAACCATTTTAATTAAAGTTTAGAACTTTCTGCTTCTTTCTGTCCATTTTTCTTCTACTTCTTTAGTTGTTGTGCCAAGGTATCCATGTGTGTTTCTTCCACTGTCATCTGGCTCATTCCCAGCAGATGCACACAATCTGTTTTGCTGTCACTGACAGGGCTCAGTTTATGGAAAGAATGTGACAGAACATGCTGCTGTAGTCACTTATACAGGATTCTCTTTTCTAAAAAGTAACTGAGAATAAATTAGTTCTTTTTATTTTTTTTTTTTATATATTGTTCAGTCATAGGGTTTTATCCAGGCTACTCTGCACCAGGTTAAACAGGGTATTTGTTTAACACCTTAGCTTTCTTTTTAATTCCTAGTTCGTAAAATATAGATTTGCCAATAATGTATGTAGGAAATTACCACAATACACTGACAAACCTCAGTTTCAAGTGGTGGCCGTTCTCCTGGCCGTACTGGAATAAATGTAATATTCCTAACTCTTATTTAGAAAATATGATGGTATATCTTTTAGATTCCATATCCCAGTTTACAAATATTGCTGATCACCCAAAAATGTGGTGTCTTAAGCATCCTGCATGCATATATATGACGCATGCAAAAGTATATTGTATAAGAGGGTATGTGTTCCTCCTAGTACGAACTAAGTGGCTGAGCAAAATGAAATTTGACTATTTCAGACTTTGTTGCCTACAGAAAAAAACCTTTAAACACAATTTACATTGCCATTTACTGTTGTGTTGTGGTAACAGCTACAGGTCCTAATGGGGATTAGGACCTGTAGTGCATGATGCCGTGCAAATATGCGTTAATAGACAGCCTCTGCCTCCAGGCATTAACAGTATGAACAAAGAGGGTGAACAAAGACAGTAGAAGGAAAAGAAATGCAGGTAGTTTTACTCTTCAGAATGTCTTGCAGTTCTTCTCAGTGTTCAGTAGGATGAGTTGGTGTGTTAATTAAACTCCATGGAAGGCGTCTAACCAGCATAATACTGTTTATGAGGTGATGCAGCATTCCGATTATCTCTTTGCCAGAGGGAAATTAATCAGTAGCTCAAATTTGGTGACTATAACTTTGAGTTACCACTTCGCTGCCTTCTACCTCTACCCCGATGAGGGCAGGGATGACAATAACAAATTCCACACTGGGCTACTAAGGTTAAGCCTAAGACATTAAAGACACTGTTAACATTAAATATGTATGGGCACACTAGATGTTTATTAAAGAATAGAATTTGTTTTACAAGCTGGTGTTGCCGTAACCCTATTATTTTAATCCTTAATGATCTAACTTCTATCTTTGAATTATACTTTGTTCTGAGGGGTTGATGTCTCTGGGTTCTTTTTTATCTATAGTTTAAAAAAAAATCTTCAACAGTGGAAATCTCCCTTAATTCCCAAAATCAAAAACTAATTTAATGAGCTTAGTGACTTGGCTGCATTTGAAATAGCGGCATATATGCATCAACATAAATTAAATATATTTAAAGAAATTTGATCAGTATTTTTAGGACATATTTGTAAACATTTTCTTTTGGGGGAGTGCCTTTAAATCCTTAAAACTCTGAATTCATGGTTTTGTACCTCACATAATTGCAGATCTTATGTTATTGATAGGGTATATATATTAAAAAGGCTATCTAGAAATATGCTACAGTGGTAGACTGCCATGTTAGCTAAGCTTGTGGTTTTTCTGTAAAATCACTTCCTATGATCATGTACATATATTTACACATATGTACACATATATACACATATATCTGTATATCTGTGTGCTTTATATACAAATATATATGGTTTTCAAACTATACTTGCATGCCTCTGGGTATGCCTTACACTCTAAATAAAACTGTCAAAATGTCTCTTCACAGTTAGACCTCATAAAAATAATCAGTCCATAAACACGTGGTGCTCTTTATTCACATATATACAGTTACTATATAAAACGAAAGTATTTCTCCTGTTGTTCTAGACCTACAGTCCTTCTATATCATGGGTTAGAAGTATGGTATTTTTTAGCAGTTTTTGTATGTACTTTTATATTTGCTTGTGTATGTGGGTATAGGAATGATATATATAAGCATCCCAAACCTAACTTTTCCTTGCTTTTAGAGACAGCTTGGATTAGAAGATTATTGTAACCCCTGGATTCCATTACTATATTTATTAAATTATTTTTTGTTACAAGCTAGATCTTTCTAGGGTTTCTGCAAATAATACTGGCTTTTTTAATTAGTCCTAAAATTATTTTTGGATAGGAATCATTAATATGTGTATCTCTAAGAGACAAATATTTTCAGTGTATCAGTAATCACACATAATGTAAAAAGAAGGTTAAGAGGAAATAGAGTCCTCAAATTATTTCTTTTGCTACCTCCCTGCCTTGATTGCTATGCTCAGTTCAGCTCCAGAAATATTGTTACCACTTAGCTATTACACTTTTAAGACCAAGATTACAACAGGACCAGCATACCTATTAGTAAGTCAGTCAGTGAGAAGTGAATGGGATAATTTAATACATTTCTGAAAGGGTAGATTTTATATCCTGATATATGTTACAAGAATTGATACTCCTACAAAGTGTCAGGAAAGAGGCCAAAGACCAAACGAAAGCCTAGGGAAAGTAACACCCTCTTGTTATGTCAACCTGTATTTATCTTGATTTTTTTAATGCATTTTCTTTTCAACTTAAGCATATTAATTATACTTTCTTTATAAAGAAACAACCTATAATCTGAACTGCAGTTCAGCATAGCAATATATTCCTTTTCGATCCAAATGCTAAGCACAAGAATCTCAAATCTGTTTGCCTGGTGCTTCGCGATCCTGCTTGGAACCTGATGTGGTAAAAAAGATTAAATCCATACACATCCAGACTGGACAAATCAGATTATAAATTCCAAAGCTGAAGACTTATTTTATAGAACTCTATTCCGTAAGTTTATCAGTTTTAGAGTCTGTTTCAGACATCAGTGCTGATCTTAGCAGTGGATGTATCACAAATGAGAAGATATAAAGTCAAGAATTTTTCTTCTCATTTTATACATAGCTGATAACTTCATTTTTAAAAAAATCCATAAGGAAAGATGATCAAGTGATTAGCAGAAAAACAATAGGCTGGGAGCTGCTTTTCCATAGACACTGCTGGGTTTAGTTTACATACAGTAGGGCACTTAACTTTGTATTCCCCTTACTTTCATCTCTGTTGAAGAGGGATTATTATTATCAGTGTCCCAGTAATGTTTCGGGAATAAATATTGATAGCTACTTAAGTGATAGTATGAAGAAATCTGTGTATCTTTAGATAAACAAATGTATAGAGTAGGTCAGTAAATCCAGTATATGTTTGCATTTTATGTTTTCTAACACTGTTAACAGTAACTTAACTGGAAAATATCATGAAAGGGATTAATTTGGTGTATGATTATACACTGGAAAATTATGGCAAAATCAATACTAAAAAATTATATTTTCTTGCTATTCACAAGGTGGAACAGTACGGCCTTTTTCACTCGAAAATACTTTCCAGTGCCTTGCCAGTAGCCTGTTTCCGATGGGGAACCACCCTCTGTAGTGGTAGGAAGCAGATTTTTTCCCTGTATCAGGCTAGATGTGCACCTTTCATGAGCAGAGACAACCTATTTTTGTGATGTGAGCTGGCCCCAAAAATGTATTATTCATGGATCGTAGGGCTCTTCACCAGTAATGATAGCTTGGATTTCTTGGGCTAGTACTGCCCCTAGTGAAAGCACTGTTTGTTTGGGGAATTTTTTCTTTTTAAAAATACACTTTTACTTTTTTATCTGTTTGTACCAGGATGCAGGACCAACACATTACTCAAGAAGGAATTATACTTACCCACAATTTAAGAGAGAAGGGGACCATCTGGTTGGAGTCAGAGTTAGCCACTGACTCTTAAATGTCACACAGATTTGGCTGTGGTATGCAGTCATGCTCCACCTGCATAAATCTCATCAGTAGAAGTTGCATGTATTTATACAGTGCAGGAGATACCTTAGAAATTATTAGTTTTTAATCCAATTGCTATACTTAACAAACAAAAACATCAGTAGTCAGTTCTCTGGTCAATTCTATTATGGCTTTCCATTCCTGTTACAATTTGTGCCTGGCAAAAATACAGACAGTGCTTTAACTATGAATTTATTATTTTGAAGAAAAATGTTGTGGTTTTGAATGTACTTTTCAGAGTATTCAGAAAAATTAACCATGTTAACTGTGTTAAGATGGCTGAGGATGAAGCAGCCCTTTGGTAGTAGCACTTCTAAGTTATCTTGAAAACAGCTCAACTGAAAAAGCTATCTAATACCATATTAACTTTTTTTAAAAAAATTGGCAGTGTTATTAAGTTTTAAAATACAGTATCTCAATAACTGTTCCAATTTTTTAATTTCTGTTAGCTAAAAAATGTGAAAATAAGAACAGACAGATAGCTTTGTTGTTTCCAAAGCCTCGTAATTCTGTTTTAGTTTGTTTGAAAACTTTACTGTTAAAATATGAAATGTAAGCAGCTGAAAATATAATGTGCATTATAGCTGTCTGGTTGTGCAGATTCCTACTGCAGAGAAAACGTCCCTTTGATGGGATAAAATGAAACCTTTCTTGCCAGTAATTTGTATTAGAATTAGCAATATAAATTGCAATCCATCATGTAAATCTACTTGCTTTATGTTTCTATGACAAGGCATCAGTAGGAGATAGAACTCCGATTCTGAAAAAATTTTAGCGCAAGAAAGCTCTTACTCAAATGATCAGTTAAATTATTTGCATCCCAATTAAAGTCATGCCTAGACCAGACCCACTGGGCAACTCAAGCACTGAAGCATCTTGCTGTTGTGTTGAACAAGAAGAGCCAGGGCATTTCTGGAGCCGAGAAGAGAAACAGTTCATTCCAAGAAGGTAAAGCAGATGTTTAAGAAACCTTTCAGCTTATCTCCTGGCAACGAGAGGACCTTCAAATCTTCAATATTTGCTTAATTTTTATGGTGTATATGGGATATATAGGGCATTCAAGGCAAAGAATTTTCCTTCTCTTGTGCATAGAGCACACTTCCTATAAACAGAAGCTGGCTCATGGACAGGAAGATTATATATTTATATTTTTAAAAAAATGTAAAGCAGCAAGCTGATCTTTCAGTCTGTATCATCAAAAAGATTTTGTCCACTACTGCTTTCAGTCAGAAGTGCTGCACACAGTAGCTTCTCAGTAAATCAGGAAACAGCTACGTGTGTAGCTATTTCAGCATTACATTAAGCTAATGTTTTTCCTTCCCTAAATACCCACTGTTACATAATGCCACTGAAAACTCTTTAAAAAAAAAGAAACTGAAAAATACTCAGATTGTTTAAACAAACTTATCTGAGAGATCACTTCCTTTAAGCAGTATGGCCTGGTGACAGTGGAAGGTCTTTTTCTGAGTGATTAGAGTTTGCATAGCTTTCCTTTCTTTGCCTACCTTGCTTTATAAAAAAATATGTAAACGGATTTGTACGGTTTCTATTCAGAATTGTTGGAGTGTGAGAAGCCATTCTGTGAAAGCCATTCCTCCCCCTAAACTGTACTGATGGTACAGGTAGTTGCACTGTCATCAGGGAAACTCATGTTACTACCTCCTTAAGCTTCTCTCCCCTTTTAGCAAAGTCTTGTTAGCTCAAGAAAAACGCTGCTCGACATCAGAATATTCACCAAATAACTTCAGGCAATTTCCTGACATCCTGAAGTGCCATATTTTCACTGTGAAGTAGAGAACATTACAGAAAATGTTCGATACAAAAACCTCAGACCAGAAAGTTTCTTCCTGTTTATATGAAGCCAAGAAAAAGATCCACGTTATGAAAGTATAGCTTTTGTGCGCAAAGCTACTCCTAATGAGGTTTTGGGGACACGGTAATCTAGGTGAATTGTGTGGTTGGGTTAAGGTAAAGGACCAAATCTCTAGTAGAGGACCTGAACTCTTTTCCCAACTGCTTCTGTAGACCTGCTGCATAACTCATAAAAGTCCATTTGAAAATTCCTCCTTCTGCTGTAAAACTTCACTAGTTAATGTAAGTCAGAAGTGAAAAGCAGTGAGGGAAAAAAAATTTTTATTATATATGTTATCTTATAATCAGTATACTATTTTCAGAAGCTTCTGATAAAATAACACTTGTCATTTGAGAGCTGCAGCTGTTAGTCTGTTGAGACATAGAGGGGATGGGCCATATATTGAATTATTCATGACGGCTACTGCTATAGTTGACAGAAGTTCATCAGCTAATTCCCCCACTCCATTCTGAACTTTCTTTCAAACTCGGTCAGGCTGCAGGGGTACAAGCTGTTACTTTTAATAATCATGCTACTAGAAGTTTCCTATACTGTATACATCACATAAGCTTTCTCTTTTAAGTTATTTATTGTTCATTGGGGGCCAATAAGTGCTTAACTGTGAATACTTTAATTCACAGATAATGCGAATAATTTGATGTGCTTTCAAGATGTAACTGTTACATAAATGTATTAGGAAATGTACGTAATGATGCTTTACTACCTTAATTCAATTTGATGAACCAAACTTCTCCAACGTTTTAATTGTGTACATATTTAATATTTTCCTGATTTAATAACACAGGGAGGTTTTGTGTTCTGTTACAATACTTTTTTCAGTTATAGGACAATTCAACATGCACAAATGCAAGTAAATCTCAGTTTGCACAAGCATGGGGAAATCGAGTACTTTATATTCCAAGTGCTAAGCCTCACGTCTGCCTTAGCCAACTATTTTGTTGTGCTGACTATCAGATTCATGATAAGAAGTATTTTATGGTTATTTGAAGTACCAGGTTAGTTTGGCAGACACCAGAACCATGTCATGAGTGTGCGCTTGCGGTGGGTATTGTAGATATGCTAAATATCAAAGACTTTGTCCCAGTTTGCGCAGTAAGGAGCTGCGTGCCTCTCACTCCACGGATTCCACAACTGTAGCTCTGTTTTCACACAGGTGGGATTGCCAGCTACCGCTGCCTCAGCCACAGCGAAAGCACAAATCTTGCCGGTGTGTATTTGTTGTCTTTAGGAGGCTGCTCTTGCTCTTCATGTGTCGCTACACACCGAGTTGAGGGAATTGGGTGCAGTAGGAATTCATAGTAAAAATTCTGATGTCCAGTTCATTCTCCGCTCCTCCGTGGAGATTTCTGCACTGAATGAGATTGAAAAATGTCTTTTAGTGGTGTGCTTGATGCAGACAGTGCCCTTATTTATCCTGCGATGACCTCATAGCAGCAGCACATGCCCTCTTGATGGAGAGGATTATTGTAATTCCCTCCTAGAAAGGCTTCCAGCAGCTCAGCTGTGTCACTTGCAGCCTGTTCAGAATGCAGTGACACACTCCCATCCTGTCTTGAGCAAATACGATCATCCCTCTTGTACCTTAACTCATTACTTTGTCTGGTATGAAGTAGCTGTTTGATTTTAAAGTTTGCTCTCTTAGTTTTGAAATCCTTAATGGTTTAGATCCTGGCTATTTTCAAGAACTCCTCCACAAATATCATCTTGACAGATATCACCACCCCCATAGCACATTTTAGGAATCTCAGCATCACATCTTAGGTTGGCAAGTTATGTCCTTTGCTGTGATAGGCCTTCAGTTAAGGAACTCCCCCAGGAAATCTGTCTTGAACCATATATCCTTATCAGAAAACATTAAAATTAAATTTAATTTTTGGCTACTTAGTTTTTCTCCACCATTATTTTCCAGCATAATTCCTGTCAAGACCATAATTATTATGGTTGCTCTCAGTAATTCTTGTTGAAGTTGGTTTTTTAAATTTTCTTGTTTCCTTATTTGTTGAGTAACCTAAGCGTGCTAGTGGTGTAGTTATTGACAGTGACTTCTTGACGGTGAGTTGCATGTTGCATGATAAGAGTACAAGCTATATTCTGTGTTAACATACACAGTATGTCAATATAATTGCTTACTAAATAGGACACATGGGCCATTATTACATTTACATATTTTAAAAAAAAGTGTTTGAATCTTTATTCCTCTTCCTTACAAGGAATTATTCCTTTCATGTTCCCATTGTGCAGTCTAAGTCACTAGGCTTCAGCTGTACAAAGCTTCAGGTGGAGAGGAATCCTCACATTTGTTTGCTTGTCTTGCTGTCTGTCTTGCTACTTCTATTATAGTCCCTGTAATTACAGTGAGATGTCTACAGTTATGTTTATATGGTGCCTCATTTTCTCCATGGATGATAAAGTAAGCCTACGACTGAAGAAGCTTGGACTAGATGCCAAATGTTGATGGCTTCAATGAGGTCAGATGTATCTTACACTTGCGGGCATTCATATAGTACTTTGTGCAATACATAAGGCTTTTTTCTTCAGTGCCTTGTCTGCATTTGAAGTCTAATAACTTTTGTAGTCTAATAATGCATTTTTCACACGTGAATTCAATTGTGGAATCAGATGAGACACTTTTTCCAAAATTGCTCTGAACACTCTTCCACACACTGATCTGAACACAGTGCCTGTGTTCAGGTCCACGCGACTTGTGTCCACCAAAGGTTTATGAACAGCACCAAGGATCTGCTTTTGCATCTCTGATGTACTCTCTGATTTCAGGTTCTGACTGGCTTGCTTCACTCATTGGGATGCAGTAACAACGTCTGTGATTTCATTCATATTAACCATTACATATGCACTTAATTTTAGGTACATGAACAGTTCTGCAGCCTTCAGTGAACTATTCAAGTGATTCAGATTAGGCATGTACATTCATGCTTGTGGGTTTGGGGCTACAAGCCATAGTACTGCAAAGACTTACACATTTGTTCAAGTTTACTCTTTTTGGATCTTGTACCGATGTCACAATTATTTTTGTCAAGTAAAATGCGCCGCCATTAAGCTTTCACTTCACTGGCTGGTGTGATGGTGTGCTTTTAAATAACTTTAAATCCTTTGAGTTTTAAAGTATTCCATGGGTGCAAGTTACTTAGATAGTCTGATTGAAATGGTAGGAATTCAGAACATTTTCTAGACTCTGTGTATTACTACAAAGTGAAAGCTTGTCTTAAGGAAAAAAAGAAGTTGTTGGTCATTTTTTTCCTTAAATAAAATTTTACAAATTAGTTATTTCCGGAAAAAAAGAAGGAAATGGAGGAAGTTACCATGCATACCTGAAGCTAACTTCATTATATTTAGGTCCTTCTAAATATAACTTCAGTGCAAAATCCTTGTTCTGCTAGGTCAGCTAAATAGATGATTTTTTAACTTTTTGTTTGTCTGTTATTTTTAGTAGTCTTCTGATGGATTACAGTCAGTGAGAATACCAGGGAACTTTTCAGCCCAAATAATTCTTGAAACAATCCAAAAGTGTTGCATATTATTATGCTGGGAATTTTCAAATCCTCATTACTGGATAGTCTTCAGGGTAACTTACTCTTAATCATTAGGCTTTGAACCACAATCCCAGCAGAATGTGGTGTTTTTAATAGCACTGGTTCCTATGAGCAGATTTTATTGTGGCATCGTGGAATACCATGCTTTTTTTTTGCTTTATGATTTATTCTCCCTAGATACAAAGCTGTAAAAGAGATGTGTTAATCTATTTTTATTCAAAGAACAGAAATAGCTCTGTTACAGCTGAGGGATTGAATAACCAATATGAACGTACTTGTACCTTAGTCATGCTATACCTGATGCTTACAGTAAGAATATTGATCAATTACAGGTACAGATATGCAGCACATTTTACAGATTATATAAATAATATGTTGTTCTGTTTCAGACTGTTTTCCCAAAACACTGTTGTAAATCAAAAGCATAAAGTTGCTACATTAAATAATAGATAATGTGCTTCGATGCTGGTTGCGACTATGTACTAGGAAAATACTCACGGTGAGCTGATTCAACATTATGCTTAAAGAATGACAATACTTTGTATGATTTTTCCCTATTGATGGGATACTTGGGACACTGTTCTTCAGGGATTTATGGCCTACATATGTCTGAATTTATACAACTGAAAAAGAAGTGTGTCAGAATGCAACATTTATCTCTAAATTGAGGGAAATTGTTACTCACCTGTTTCTCAGCATGGAATTAGAAACTGGCTGTTATGCAGTGCAGAAAGGAGAGTCAAGGCAGCTTAGCCTGCTCATCTGGCACTTACAAGTCCTTGGCTGATAACCCAGCCTAACCCTGACCTTGGGAGAACTTCACAAGTAATCTTTTATAGGGATGAACTGTTCTTGAACAATTTATCTAATATATTAGGCACAAATATCTTTCCCTTTGCCAAAGGAATGCATATATTCTTTTTCCTTCTTATCTTGAACGAACATATTTTTAAAAGCTGCTGCCCAGAACCTTCAATTTTCTGTTTCTCGTTTGATATCAGTCCTTTTTGTGGTACCTGGTACTTGACGGAATGCGTAAGTGAAGGTTAGTTCTGGAGTCTTTTTCTGTCAATAATTTTGACAAGTTCAGGTGGTCTTGTTTAGTGACCTAAAGCTGGAATATTGCATGAGAATGAACAAAGTGGCAGCGGGGACATATTTTTAGTCTATTGGCATGAGAACTGAACTGATGAACTTTCCCCAAATTAAAGGAGATGCACTACTGCAAACAGACAAGATAGAGGTGAAAGGAGTGGTGCCTTGGACATTATCATGGGTTCAGATACTGAGATGGAGGAAATTAGATAAGTCAGATAACTGAACAAATCAGAGCTCTTCTGTTACTTAAATTTCTATGTGTTTGGTTCTGATGGAAACTTCATGTCTTAGGGATATTGCATATAGCATTCATTTACACTGCAGTTTTCCACAAAAATATATGTGGAAGTTGGAACTATTACACACTTAAAAAGTGTTTCCCTTTTCTCTTTTTCTTACGTAACTAATGCATTTATGTGTTACAAACAGCAAAAGGGAAGTAAGATACATGTGCACGGATGCAAAAAGAGCAGAGACTTCAGGTAATCAAGGGAACCTGCTTCATAATCTCAGATTGAATCATTGATAAGCATCAAGAGATTAAAAATGAACCTAAGTTGTATTTTCTGAAGGGCTGTGCTACAGCAAATCTTTAAAAATCATTTTAGATTTACTGAAGACAGCAGGGGCAAAATGCTATACCACAGCATTAACAGATTTTCAGTTATAGGGAATACACAGTCATTCTTAAAATGCAATTTTAAGGAATTTTTTCATTATTATCTAGCTGGCAGAAGAGAAGAAGAATGTAAACTAAATTACTATTGTTACTGATCATTATTCTGTGAACAGGGAAGAATTAAGAGGAGTCACAGCACACCTCAACAGGTGCACAGCACTGCTAAGATGAGCCACCATTTCTACGCAGTGCACGTATTTACCCTTCACACTTCTTGGTTTCATAATGTGCATGATGTGTAATCCTGCTACGCAGATACAAGCGCCACAGCCACGACAGTGGGACGATTTTCCGCAGTAAAACGTAAAAAGTGATGCAGTTAGTCGAAAACAATGTGACAGTTTGTGTTCGTATTCATTCTGTAGTTCACAAAGGATTCAAGTTTGTAATGGTTATAAAAAAACAAACTCACAATAGATATTGATTAAAATATATGTAATTACTTGCTAATGATCTTAATGTACTGAGTATATTGAATCATGTTTTTCACAAGGTGCTTTTCTTTCAGTGAGAATAGGCCCATGTTAGACCCTGTTTGTACCTAATTTTAGGTCTTGCTGTATTCCACAATGATTTTTACCCTGTCGAGTGGAATACTCCATATATTTCAGTTAAAATATGTCCAAAATTTGGGGGGGGGGACCCCACAAAAATATAAGTAAATATATCAATATAGTCTTCCATGCAGATTTAACAGCAAACTGGAATCTAAAATGTCCTCCCTAAATTTAATGATAAATTATTTTATTTGACTGAATCTTGAAGTCTGTACCTTAGAAAATATGAGATTAATTTATTTAATTAGAGGCCATAGTTTCAGGCTTAAGAAGTATCTTATTGCTGGTAGCCGACACAGAATCCCAGAATCCCAGGTTGGAAGGGACCTCAGGGATCATCTAGTCCAACCTTTCTGGGAAGAGCCCAGTCTAGACAAGACGGCCCAGCACCCTGTCCAGGCGGCTCTTGAAGGTGTCCAACGTGGCCGAGTCAGTCCCTTCCCTGGGGAGATTATTCCAGTGGTGACTGTCCTCACTGCGAAAAATTTCCCTCTCGTGTCCGATTGGAATCTCCCCAAGAGCAACTTGTGTCCATTCCCCCTTGTCCTCTCCATGGGACTCCGTGTAAAAAGGGAGTCTCCACCTTCTTTGTAGCTGCCCCTTAAGTACTGGCACACGGTGATGAGATCCCCTCTGAGCCTCCTTTTCTCAAGGCTGAACAAACCCATCTCTCCCAGCCTATCCTCATATGGCAGCTTCCCAGGCCTTGGATCATCCTGGTGGCCTAAAACAGTCTACTCCAAGTCAGTGCTGGGTTTTGGCGAAAGTGGACCGAGACTCCATCTGGGAAAGAAGATTTGCCCTTGGAACGGTTTTAAACAGAATGCTAAGGAATTCAAAGTTGCGCTGCAGCACCACCTTTATGGTGTTTAACTACTTTTGGTTTTTAAATGCATTGGAAAGACACTTGAATTCGATAAGCCAGAGAAAAGTAACACACTAAAATACTGTCTGCTTTAGGATTTGAAGGTTTTTCTTTTTTTAATATGGTTCAGTAGAAACTAAATTGGTGCATATGCTATAATTTTTCCCCAGATTAGTCTCAACTGATCTCAGCATATGTACCCATTGAAAGTTACTATTTCTGACAGATGTGCCTGTCCCAGAACTGCTGAGTTACAGTTCTAACCTATGGCATTTTTGAGGTCCTTCTACCCTTTTTAGTCCAATTCCAGACAGAATTTGACCACATCCAAAGCTGGTGGTGTCATCTGTTTTTGTGGCAGACATTCAAACACAAAGGAAGCATCTGACATCTTGTCAGATTTGTTCAGGGTTGTTTGATACATTGCAGATACAGCCTTCTAAAGCCTGACTTTAGGCTAAAGCTTGCCTATCCAGAATTTAAGGAAGTGTTCAGAGTTGCTGATGGCTATAATTCTCCCTTATCTACAATTAGTTTCTGTAATTTTCTGTCCTGCGTCAATATGTTCCCTTGTGAAGGTTTCCTTAATGTGATATGTCATAAGAAGGACCAAATAATTCTTATGTGATTTGGGTTCTTTTTTTAGTTAGTATTCGAATCAACAAGGCTAAAAGCCATTATTCCATGCATTATTCCAGGAGAGCTGGCACACAAATTTCATACCCACAGAAGTTTGCCTAACTTCAGTAAGAAGCTATGCATATGTAGAGGAAAATCCCTTCTATCATTTTCAAATGATAGAATTTGTAGGCAATTAAGTTTTCTGAATTAGGAATTTCTCAACCTATTTAATGGACGATACCTAAATCACCTCATCCCCCATCACGGTCAAGAGAATGAAATCTCTACAGCAAGAATAGCTATACTGTATGTGACAGAATAGTGTTAGTAAACACTGTCTTTCAGTATCCATAATAAAAGTGCCTTCAACTCTGTCATATTGTAGCACGTTATGGTATACCTATCCCCTGGTAGTTAGCAACATTTCTGTGGATCATGGGTTTGTGATTAATCACAATGTGAAAACTTCTGTTCTAAGAAGTTCTTTCTTGTAGGAAAAATTGGCAGTAAAGATAGTTTCTTACTTCGCAGGCACTTTTGGTGTCTCGATCTTGAAAAGTATAGAGAATTTGGGTTTCACCTATAAAACTTAGTAATTGGGTAGTATGAAAAAATTTATATACCATACTTAAAACTCCATCTTTGACTGGGTTAAACTGCAAACATATTTCTGGTGAAAGGGTCTTGTTCCTCTCTTCCTACATAGTATTTTTTTCTGTTGAGAACTTTCTGTTCTTTCGCATGATGCCAAGTCAGCAGTGTAGGGTGGACTTTCACGTTCTCTGTGTGTGCGTCTTACTAATGCATTCTTATATTACTCAGAATCTGTTTTCATGGAGACTGTCACTCCCTGTTTCTAAGCAGTAGATCTGGCCTTCTGGTCAAAAATTATGTTTCTTGGTGGGTGCCCCTCGCACCCACACAGGTTGCTGCCACCAGAGGTTGGCCGTTCCAACCATTTTCCACCAAATACTGAGATTTGACATCTCCAGGTTAATAGGAAGTTGGGGCACCAATTTGTTAAGAAATGAGTGGTATGTTTGCCATGAAATGTAATCACTGCCATAACCCTACTAAAAATCAGATTGAAAAAATGGCTACTGTACAAGAAGTCTATGAAATTTGTCACAGATCTGGTTGAAAATACCACCACTAAAACCATTGCTCTTAAGAAGGATCTCCACACCCCAGGGACTATGTCACGATTTACCCCTTGGCCTGTTTAAGACTGAATTACGTCCACCAGTTTGATCCCTATCACTCTGCAAACTAATGCAGGGAAAAGGATAGGTTATTACAGGTTTTACAGGAATATGTGAGTGATATGGAGCTCTTCTCTCTCTGATCTATTAGTTGTGTCCACATAAACCACATGATTGTTAAGAAAAGATTATCAGTTAGGTTAGGCTTATTCCAACAGCACTCAAGAATTATTATCATTCCTTTAGGTTTAGTATGTGGTTTTCTTTCACAGCATTTGTATAGTCATCCGTGAGATGGTATTTTTGAGAAGTGCACGTTGCAATCAGTTATATCTGAGAAGAGGAAGTGTAGATATTAGTTTCATTGTGGGTTTTGGATGCAAAATGTTCACGTTTTCATTAACCTTCATTAATTTGATAGGAGGTTCTTGTAAGTATTTCTCTTCTTCTGTGTTACTTTTCTTGAAAAGCTGGTAAGAGAGAAAGATTTTGGTCACTTCAGACGTGATGAAATTCCTATTAATAAAAACGCTTTCTAATTTTATAGTATGAGACAGGCCTCTATACAACCCATTGAAGGTAAAATATAAGCAAGGAATGTGATTAGCTCACCTGACCCTGAAAACAGAGCCACAGTGAAACACTAACACTTCTAACAAGACAAAACTTCATGAAATCTGTCTAAACCAAAAAGCAAAGAACGCCTTCTTCAACTGCATTAGAATTTGTACTGGCAGAATAATGATCCAAGATGGAATTTGGCCAGGACATTAAACATAATTCATTCTGTAAAGATTGTCATGAAATCTTTGATGTTCTCAGTGATCAGGGTCTTGGTTTGGCAATTCATTTGTAACCCACTCTCTCCTATTAACACAGTGCCTTCAAAACTCCATTGGTTGAAAACTAACTTCATGTGTTGCCCACACATGTTTGGAGGTCTTTTGTTAACTACAGTGAAAAATGCAAAAAAGTTCAGTAATACCCTGATGTTCCAGTTATGACTGAAGGCCCATTATTTTACCTGTTACTTTTTGTACCATAGAAGCTTATAGGAAGAGGCTGTCCCTGTCCTCAAGAATTTGCAGTACATAAATCTGACCCAGCTTGACCCTAATTAGCTTGTGAGAATCAACAGGATCACAACACATGCTGGTTTGACTGCAGCAACTCAGGGAAGTGTCTCTTTCGTTAACCAGGGTGACCATATGCCATACAGGTTAAGAGTAGTTGGCACCTCTTTAATTGAGGGTGACGAGTCTTTAAAAAGATGAACATCTAATCTCACCCTCTGGTATGGCAGAAGAGCATGGCACTAACTTATGGGTTAGGAGAGCAGGGGCAAATACGACTACTCTCCTGTATGCATACCTATCTTGATATGGAATATGCTTTGTTTGTGGCAGGTGCAAAACCTGCTTAATTTTGAAGGAACCCTTAGAATCTGCTCCCAGTAGTGTCAGACTCTCTACTCTTGCTGCTCTTCTGCTTTTTCTCAGACAAGCCAGGCTGAGTAAGATGGCTTGTGGTCCTAAAACCCTATACTTGAAGTTTTCCTAACACCTGCCTATCATGGGCATGACACTGAATGTCACAGCCAGCATACTTTTTGACTGGTGAAGGGAAATGAGTGATGCACTGCCTTAACCAAAATAGCAAAAGAATGCAGGGTGTCAAGTTTCCATGGTTTTTTATCAGACAAGGTATTGTACTTGAAGACTTGACAACTACCAGCCTGTACACACCTGAATCCACAGACAATTTTTCACCTGTCTCTTGTCAGTAATTATTCCTACAGAACCATGCAGCAGTGAGTGGGGTTTCCAGAAACAAGCTCATGTAGATTTGCTACAGGCTCTGTTTATCCCTGCAAGAGGTTTCAGCAGGAGCTACAGGCTAACGCATGGCTCTCATCTGAAGAAACTGCTCTGGGAACTGGAACAAATTATCCAGGAATCTAACGTCAAAGGATCAACAGACAACAGAATAAATATAAAAATAAAGATTTTGGCCTAAAAAAGAGCCCCAAAACCACACTAAACTTAAAACCCAGCAAGAGAGTTGCTTCCATCTACTGGAGCCAAGAAAAAAAATGACAACTGAGCAGCAAGCTCCTCTAGCTTGGGCTACAAATCAGTTTGTTGTTGCCTCAGACTGCTGGTGTTGAAAAGTAAATCCATGAGCTGGTATGGGAAAATGTTGGATGATTAAAATGACTTGAAAGTATCCCTTTAAGTTTTCAGTAACTTGGAAATTTTAACAGCGAAAGCTGTAGTTGTAGTTAAAGTTCTTAATTTATACTTGGACATGTTCAATGTATTCTATAGTTGTTTCGTGCAAAATTGCAAAATGGAGCCTTTGATTCATCAGTGGTTATCTCTAGGTAACATCCAGGACTAATGCCTTTGTATTAACATGGCTGGTACAAAGTTGTTGTCATTATTATTATTATTATTATTATTATTATTATTATTATTATTATTATTATTATTATTATCAACTTTGAAAGTTTTATGCCTCATTTTTATGATGCTTTGTTACTGTATAGCATTGCTGTAACCTATGAGGATTTAGAGCCTTCTGTGTCATGGTAACTCATCTCTCCTCTCCAGAACCACCCAGTGGACTCATCAGAGAGACTGTGAAACACCACCCTATTTTTCCTTTATTTAAACAGGATAATGCCATAGAGATGTGTTGGTAAGACCATATATAGTCTGCAGCCTTGATACTAGCGTGGTCTTGGACATTTAATTCAATATTCTCAACTTTTTTCCCAAAGTCTCAGTGCGACTATTTTTAAAATAAATAGAAAAATCACCACTAAACTCTGTTTCCAAGCTCTACAATCAGATTTTTACGACAACTGTAAATTAAGTTATGACATGCCATCAGCATTTCCATTTAGTAGAAGCCATTACTGACTCTGATGGTTTTCACTGCTGCAGCACAACATGGATAGATAGGAGGATGAACTTTTAAAAAGTATTTCATCATGCATAATTTGTAAATCTATTTGTAAAAGAAAAGAATGCTGGAGATTTCTTAGAGATATTGTGATAAGTAAACAGCAGATCAATTTGATAATTATGCTTGGAAAACATGTTGCTTGGAAAACATGTTGCTTAATAGCAGTGGACTGATACTTAGTTGTCATTTGTACATTATCTAATTGTAAAATTATCTGATTTTACCTATGAAGAGAGGAATTGTAGGCTTACAGAACAGGAGATCACTCTGACACAATATTTCCTTACAATTAAGAACTTGCTTTTAATTGTTCTGCTGTTACTCTTAGCAGCAGTTTTTTAAAGCAGATTTATTATCAGGAATAAATACTGAATTTGAATCTGGCTTATCCAAAACATGTAGCTTTATTCTTAAAAAAAAAAAAAGGCATTAGAAAAAAAATACGGTTCCCATCTGGCTCTTGTTTATTGTATCAGCTGCTAAATACTACTTGTTTTGCACCTTGAGTTTTATTATTCCCGTCTCAAATTATCTCTAGGGCGAAAAGTGTATTTTCTGTAATAGACATAAAAACATAGTTGATATGGAATGGATTTTGACCAGTCTTTTTGTCTTTTCATTGCAAAATGGAAATTAATCTCTTTAGCTTGAGGCTGCGTAGTTTACTGTCATTAGTTGGGGACAGCCAAAGACATGTGAAGTTTCAATAGTAGAGAAGCCTTGGGATTTTCAGCTATTTCTGAGATCTTAATCAAAAATGTTACTGGTTACTTGGGAATCAATGAACACACTCCTGAGGAAAAAAAAGGCAGCATAACCTTAACATTATTCACAGTGTTTTGTTAAAAGGGACAGCGATTCATAATAATAATTTTTTATCTTAACATAATGTAGTGAATATTAAAGAACATTAGGAATTTTTGCTCCATGTAAATGGATCAAAAATGTTCAGTGCTTTTGATCTTTTTGAGGCAGTCTTACACACATGAGTAGCTTTAAACACTTAAGAGTTTACCTTTTGACCTCTTGGCATATTAAGTTTTAGCATATTCAAAAGTCTGGGCGTACTCAGGGCTTTTGAAACCGTAGCTCTAAAGGTGACAGATACTTCAGCACCAATATAACAAGTGCTGTTTTAAGAGAATTAACTTTGTGCTGATGACACAAACAACAGCCTCTAGCATTAATGGAAGCAGCATTTCTGAATTGCTGAAAAACTTTGAAGGGGAGAGAAGACCCTTAAAAATCATTACATTCCACTTTGGGGGAATACTGTCTGCATTATACTACCTTCTGTTAGCAGTGATTAGAATTTGTCCCTGCTTTTATCCATCAACATAAAATTATGTTTGACTGAATAGGAGTTAAAGCATTTTTAAAAATACATTGACTAATGTCCAGTCAGACTACTGAGTTTCAAAACTTTGTTTTTCTTGGGTCTCTTTCAAACAGAAAAGAGGAAGCGCTTCCTTTTACAACACGATGTCAAGACAAGGACACACACGCTCGCATATGCACACACATACAAACAAGGTACTATTCAAATTGCCTCAGAGTTACTGGCTGACACATCAGATCCTAAATGATAGCAAGAAAAAAAAATGCATAGTGCTTGTAAAAAATAGCAGCTTAATTACGCAGTGTTTCAGTAATTAAAATATTGCCGTGCAAAATATGAGTAAAGATTATTGTTCAGAACAGCCATCACAGTCAGAGTTCTGTGTTAATAAAGCAACAGGCTTCATTTTCCATGCACATATATGTGAAAACTATTTTTAATCAATTTATTTATTTAAAGGATGGTTGCAGGCTACATTCAGATCTCATTTTCACCGATGTAAATGTGAAATAATGGAACTGGCTGCAGTGCAGTTTCACTCACGGCCGTGCATTTGAATAGCTAGGATCACAGCGCTGGCCCTGGGGCTATAGCGCTCGGTTTTACAGTACTGTATTTTCTGTAGCAATAAGGACATGCTGTGTTTTCAGAGGAATGTCTTGACAACAGAGTGCATCAATGAAGGCCACCTCACTCACAATGAAGGTCTGTCTTTTAAAATAGCACTAAAACAAAATAACAGTTGTGTTTTGGCAAGGGTCTTAACTATTTACAGCACAACAGCCAGAACAGTGAGTAGTGCTTCAGAACCCGGATCTCCCCAAGCTGTAACTTCAAACCTGGAGGAAAAACTTGAATTAGGGGCACTTTTTTCTGTAGTTTTTAAAAATATAGTATCCATTATCAACATAAACATTCAGAAACACAGACTGATATTTCTTTTTAGAATGCAGAATTTTGATTTGTGACAGCTGCATTGGATCTTTAATCATATATTATCTTTATGGGAGCCTTTTTCTAACATATGTTAATTGGCTGTTTTCTGTGACAAATTATGAGCTCTTACTTTGATGAGGTTCAATTGCAATCATGTTGGAGTTGAGTATGTAGAGTTTCCAGCCCCCGCTGGCTCCTTAAACCACTACAAACATCTGCACGTCACTGCAGTGCTGAGTAATGTCAGGATTTGGGTTGATCTGATTTCTGTACAGAGTTTTTTTTTCCACAGGATATTTTCAGCACTTTGCACTAAATCTGCTACAGGGTTTGCTGTTTTTAGCAAAAGAATGATCTAAAATTAACATCTTGCATGGGATTATTAGAATACAATGAGAAATAATTGGCAGCACAGTATACTGAAATCTTTTTTCATCTTCAGATGTGCTATTAGAGATTCTCTGTCAACTGTTATTGCATGTTACAGTTCAGATTTACCAGTCATATAGCATTTCTGCGAGTAAAACTGTTGCCTGCCTTTTGAAGATAATATATTTAAATTCCAAAATGTAACATTTGCAAGTTCTTTAAAAATACATTTATTGTACTTTTTGAGAAGTGGCTGGCATTACTTTAATTTTTTTAATTTTTACAAAGAAAGGTATGTTTTCCAGCTGGACAGGAATTGTGTCTAATTATGTTTTACATAAACTTGCAACCTTCCTGCTAGTAAAGAATATGTTGCACTGAAATTTAGTGTCGTTCTATATTTTTTGTGTTTAAGGAATATCATAATCACGTTTGTTTGGTATGTAAATTAAAGAAATATAGGAAACATTCACCACAATGGAAACAGTATTTCTTTGAGCTTTTTTTTACTTGTTACTTCTCTCTTGATGATAACTGTCTACATAACCTTATTTTGTACAGCAATTCATTAGAAATATTGATAAGGAAAATATGTGCTGTGTTTTAATATGTTATTACTCAAAGCTGTACTTAGGGTGAATGTGCAGAAATACAAAATCTTAGATATTTTAATACAGAGAGAGCAGCCTGGTCATGAAATGGATGGAGCAACATCTTTTCAAAAACTGTGTCAAACAATACCAATTACATCGCAATTAATTTAGCAGAACACCACACAGCTCAGCTTTGACCTAAACCAAATGGCAGTAGATAAATCTGTCCCATTTGTTCTTCAGAGAAAAGATGGGGGTTAAATTTCCAGGCAGGTGTTAGAGTTTAGAATAAGAAGAGCCAGATGTGTATGGAAGCTACTTCAGTCTCATGAGGCTGGTTTTAATTCAGCTATTTCCCTGGAGTACCACACAATCAATGAGTTCCAAATCCTGGGGCTACCTGCCTTTACGTGAAATCATGGGAACATTTCTTCACAGCATTCCTACTGAACATGTGTGGAAAAATTAGAGCAGAAATTAAAGGTAGAGGAAGGTTAACCTCAGAAGTTACACAAGTGTCACATTTCTTAGCATTTCTGAAATGAGATGATAACCAATGCTTAAAGAGGAGATGTATTACTAATAAGGAGAATTGTAAGCAGTGCAAAACCTGTACCATGGACACTTAATATATTTCTCTAATCACTGCTCATTGTAGGCAGTGTTTTAAAAGTAAGCATATGTAGGTCATGTGCAGCACAGTGAAAGGCATTAAGGCTAGGTGAATTGAATCAGGGAGGGGTTTCAAAAGGATGATTTTGAGCACGTTGTCCGTACTTCAGCATGCCTGTGGGAGTAAATTGATGCATTGTGTCTTGAATTAGTCTACACAATGGCATTCAGTTCCACTTGATAAGATGAGCTTAATTGGCTTTAAGAAAATAAAGCAAGGTAAAGGAAGATGTACAAGTGAAAGAGAGGGCTCGGCACTTTATTGGATTTTGAGGCCTGTGAGCCATGTGTCTTAATTGGGGCCAGTTGGGATCATTTAATAATTGCTGTCAGAAGATCAAATTTAATTCTCTTTATAAAAAGACCACAGTGGGATAGAGTTAAACAAATTGTCATCTGAGGTTTCAAATGAATGAAGCTTTAATTAGGTTGATTAGGATTCTGTAAGAAAGAGAGGGTAAGAAACAGGAAATTGATGAATCTGCTGTGTACCATCTTGGACCTTATATGACAGTACTGTCAAATATCTTTATTTCAAGAAGATATACATTAGCATAAAGGGCTATAGCACGAGAACAACATGTATATAAATGCTTTAGATATACAAGATAATTATAACTTTCTGAAATCAGCTATTTTAAGCACAGATGTTAATATTTTTATTATCATACTCTCGCCCTTAACATTACTTTCATACATTTTAAAATCTGCTAAATTATATTCTCTATTTGTTTAAATACTCACTGACTGTGCCCGATGAGAGTTATAGTATATCCACTGAAAGCCCTCAGAATGTCTCTATTGTGTAATAAGCATTCCCTGTACTTACTTCTCAGAACATTTGCATGAACAAATCCCCAGGTTTCCAACTGAGTAAAAAATGAAGGTGGCATGAAATATTTCTGGCAGAAAAAGGAGCAGATCTCAGCCATGTTTGCATCCCAGCCTCAGATTCAATTCTTTACACTATGCTGCCTGCTACTTTTGCCGCAGCTGTCTGTTTCTAAGAATAACTTTTGTCAGAAATCACCTTGCATATCAATAGAGCTCAAAAAGTGCCGTTTCTGAGAAAACATAATGTACATTCAAGGCCACAAAAAGATTTAGCTAATGTATCTTTGTATTGATTATGTTTTGTTTTTTCAACATGCTTCTAGGACAATAATAAAATCAGCAATGCTGGCAATGATCCGTTTAGAAAAAAAAGTGCTCGTTCAAGATAGAACGGAGACTATCAAGCAAATTGCACTGTATTTCCCTCTGCAAATTAAGCACGTTTCATATGTCCGTTTTCTTCTGATATTTGTCAAGGATGTTGACTTTTTGCATTGGCTACTGCCAAATGCATTATGTTCTGTACGTGTAAGAAATAAAATAAATAAATCCAGCTGCACATGCTAATGGATTGGTTACAGCTGAGGTTCAGCAGGCAGGGTGTGATGCTCACTTGTGGCTTTTGTAGTTGTAGACAGTGTGGTAAACACCTTCTATTTCAGTAGAAAATTTGGTTTTTCAGGTCTTCAGGTGAGCACTGCTAGACTCCGATTCTGTGAAAAATTAGAAGAACAAATCTTCACGTGGAAAGTATGAATTAGTTATCTAATATAGTTTTCAAAATCTGAATGTGAGCTATGATGTGGTTAAACAGCATGCTAAATTAGATGGGACTATTTATGCCTTTGTAACTGATTCAAGGTGGATCTTTAGTATCTAAGGTGCAGCTCTTTTAGCTCTTTATCATATCAAAGCATAACTCAACGGTGTGCTGTATGTGTTAAGTTTCTCCATTCTCTCTCTTTTCATGTGAATATTGTTAACAGAAATATATCTATTGCTTGCCCCTTTCTGCACCACCAAGGACAAAAAAAGTCTGTAGAATATCCCACTAAGCCAGAACAACAGAAAATTCCTTCCTCGGCAGACAACAGAAGTCAGTTGTTTCAGGTGTCTTGCCCATTTCTTCTCCCACAAGGGATCTTTTTCTATTTTCTCCATCATAGAAGATTCCATGTTATCTTTTGTTTCTTATAGCCATGCCTGTTTATGCATTTTTTTCGAGTTCCAAGCCAGTGGGAATCCAGTTTGTATCTTCTAGCGTAGAGGGATCCTCTTGTCAAGATACAGCCAGGAGGTAGAAAGCAAGTAGCTTCAGCAAACGACTGACGGTGTGCTAGCACTAGCAGATATGGCCGTGTACTTCACTTCGTGGTAGACAGAACCTTAAGTTTCCTAACAGATGCCTCATCCTGAACATGCAAAATTCCAGACATGAGGCACCTGACAATTACGTGCAAGGTTTATTTCCTATCATGTGGCTTATAAGAGGTATCAGATCTTTGTAATCACAATATAAGCGCTTCTTCGCAATACTGCCACTGTACTTCTCTCTTTTTGCCTTTCTTAAACAGATGTATTCTGAGTTCTTGTCTCTACCTAAATTGTGTGTATTTTGTATATTTAAAAGCAGCAACTTGTCGTAATTTATGAGCTTTCCCATTAGAAAAAGAGACATAGACAGAGACAGTTCTTCACCCCTATTCAGTGAAATGCAGGTGTTTTGGGTTTTTTTATTAGCCTTATTATATACCTGACATACATTTCATCTCCTTTTGTCCTTGGGAAGAAAATGTCTGAGTGGGATTGGAAGCATTAATATAGACTTTTCAGCTGTCATGGTCATTGAGAAGATTGATATATTTCCCTTGCCTTTTTTCTTTTTTCTTTTTTCCCCGTCCCCCTTCTTCCTCGTCATTTTAAGCCTGCAGCTGTCTCTGGGCAAGCAGTTGAGTTCAGGGAGTGTCATAGTTTTTGTACCTGTATTTATCATATTAACATTTACACAGAATGGATGAGCTCTCCACCATGTTGTGCAGTCTACTTTACCTTTCAGAAGAACTATATTTAATTCTTGACATTTCTGGGAAGGTTAGGAATTGAAGGGAAAAGGGTATGTTTCTAGAACTGCGTATACAACACAGAGAAGCAGAACATCTCTATATCTAATCATTCCTGTCTAAGAAATGAATTGACAGATGAAGGATGTACTGATCTGAGATTGCTTTAGAAAACTAGTAAAGGTGCTTAAATGTTAAAAAGTTATGTGTTTGGGTCTATGTTGTAGGAAAATAACTTTCTGTTGTAGCGTAGTTGTAGCTGAAATGGTCTAAGTCCACAAATGAGAGAATGTTTCTGGGCAAAGGTAATATATTTCATTAGGCCAGCTTCTACAGCTGCAGAAAAAGGATGAGCTTTTGGGTACACTGAGGATCCAAAGAAGGGCTTGTACACCATAAAGTCAATTTATTTTTTCCAACTCGGTTAATTTATATTAGATATTACCTCGGCTTACAAAGCTTGTCTAAATCCTTTTTCAGTACTAGTGGTGGATCTGTTCTGATCTCTCTACAAGGGAGTAGCTCCATAGAAATCTGTGGCATTCTGTGGATTTAGAATTGTATCAGCCTGAGATTCAAGCCATCTTTGACAAGTCAGTTTTTGCTTTGGGTGACCAGTTGCATCATATAAAATTTATTAGTGACAGATTAAATAAATAAATAAATAAATGATGCATTAATAATAGCCGATCCATACAGAATCAAAATTTTCAAGCCTGAACAGGATAACAGTAAACTACTAGCTATTTAGCTTGAGAGAGTGGCACACATGGCTTCTGTAGATCTCCCAAGATTTGGTCAGACTCTGAGGCAATTCTGTGGCTCAGGGACATCTGCCTGAAGTCTTTCATGTTTGATTGCTTCATTTCTCTGGTAGGAAGCTGAACCACGTTAGGGGATATGCTTAAGAGATATTGCACCCTTTTGGCTTGAGTAGCTGGCCAAATTCGTATTATTATAGGTTCTTGCCATTAGGGTAGGGAAACTGACAAGTGTCTCAAATATTTCCTTGATACTGTTTGTTCACAAAGTTTTCTTATATCTCTAAATGTAGTAAGACCTGAGAATTAATGTCCATTATCAAGTATTAATGCCTGAGTTCTCTTTCCCATCAGCAGTAACTCCAAAGCCATTTCTCTGTGTCAGTTTTGCTTCTGGGCTCTACTCCATGTATTTTCTATAACTGAGCTCTCTCCCAGTGTCTCTCAATTTTCAGCTTCTCTGTGTGGTCACAAATCACAAACCTCCATAAAATAATACCTAACAATGTCCTTTCTGTCTTTTATTCAAGCATCCAGGTCTATATGATCACAATCCTACCCCTTCTACCTTCTACCTTCTTTCACCTTCCAGCCTTTACTCAAATTACTCTTAAAATGGCAAGACCATGAGCAACACTTCCCAGCCAGAAATGCTATCCCACCTTAGCATATTTATACAGTTTTCCTGTCAAGATATTTCCCATCACTAATCCAGAACATTTTTATTTTCATTCAAGCTTTACCTTGAACAGTTTTGTCACTTACTTTGGTCATCTTGAAAGGATTCCTTTTATTGACCCCATCACAATATTTCTACAGAATCTGTTGTCTGGCAGAGACACATGTTTTGTTTTCATGAGGAACTTATTCACATAGCGGTTTTTCTTCTCTTAATTTCTAGTCTTATGTTCCCAGTTTTAAAGTACTTTCATCCTCAATTTTGTCCCTATTCTACCTCCTTAGGTGATCCTTCCTAATTTTCAGCTTAATCTTTGAACCAAATACAATGCCCACTCATTTATTTGCTCAGCTCTTTAAAGAGAGTTAAGGTCTTATTAAGTTTTGTCCTATTTATTCAGGCCATGAAATTCCTGCTTCTAAAAGCTTTCTCTTTTCTTTAAAAACTTCCTGAAAAGTTTCATTTGCAAAAGTGTAAGATATCCCCTTTCGAAACATGATTATTAGGTTTCTACAATCCAAACCATTGTTCCTCCTCACAGAGATCAAGTGGTGGTGCAGCACAAACGTAGAAAAGCAGAACTCAGCTTCTGTTGTTAGACATAGATAGGGACGATTACAGTGCTCTTTGAGCAAGAAAAGGCAGGATCCTGGGTCAGAGTGTATAAAATTCCTCTGGAGCTCGTTGGATGAAGATGAACAAAACCAGGTTGTGCACATCTGAACAAGTCCACCTGTTTTACCCAAAATGTAATTCTCTTCTCCATCTGCTCTCTGTGTTGCTTCAAGACTGATCATTGACCCTAGCTCAGACACTGCTGTCTCCAGCTCTCTTGTCTAAGTGCATATACCAAGCTTGCTTGCATTCCTGCAATTCAGCACGTTATAAGCAGAAAGTAAACAAAAGTCTTTTCTGGTAACAAAGAATCCTTTTCAGAATTGATCCTTACTTTCTTCAACAGCGGACAATGTGAAGTTGTCTGCCACTGGTATTGGCATTGCCACGCCCTTGTGGCCAGGTTCAGACTGTGATCTGATATTGCAATACATAGCTCCTTCCAATAATACCTGGAGTTGTCCCCTGACTCTTAAAAGCCGTTGTGGGCATTTATGTTCCTCACCACAGACTTCCTCACATACAAGCACTAGTAACAAATCTCTAAATCTAGATCTAACCACAGCCAGAGACTGCTTTCAGGTGATGCAATGACTTAACTCCAGAGATCTTAGGCTTTTCCTGTAATAAGCCAACACTCTACAAAGTCCTTTGTCTTTGTCTATAAGACTGCTCCCAGACTGTAACCACTAATATCTTACCCAGTATGAAAGCTGTCTTTAAATATAGCTAGACCAAGATCAGAGTAGTTCCAAGACATCTTTTCAACACACAGGGTGCTAAATCTTACTTTCTTGACCACTGAAATGCTTCCCCTTCTCCAGCTCATTAAATGACAGACTGAACTGGTAAAACACCTTTCCTGATATTTATTGCACACCTATTAACTATAATGCAACCCAATCAAATTACTAGCTTAAAACTCTCGAGACTTCTAGCTGCAATTGCAGCAGTGCAATTTCCCTACTCCATTTTCAGACAGGTTCCCATTGCTAGTCACTGTCTCCATTTCAGACCAATTAGTTGATTCAGTTTTCAGTCCTTTATTTTTTCCCTTGTATTATTAGCTTGTCTGATTCAATAAACTGTTATGCTTGAGCCAGTCTCCCAAGCACTTCAAGGATCTTATTCCATATTTATTGGTCAGACTTCCATTATGCCTGTCTAGCTGCCAAAGGTACATCATGAACCTAATAATAAACCTGTAAACTTTTTCTTCAAACTATTTCCTTTCCATTTTTTTCAACTGGGTGATGGGTAGACACTGAAATATAACTTGCTAGTCATTTTAGATTAAAAATCAACTTTTCACAGGTATGTTTTTTAGTAGACTAGTGTTTCACTTAATTGCTTTCCTTAAAATACCCATTACTCTCTGCATTCTTTGCTTTACAAATCAAACATCCTTCTTCATCTATTCTTCAAAAATGTTGTAAATTAGCCAAGTCTTCCTTTCTTCATCAAGCGTAGCAGGCACATATCTCTTCTTATAGGGCTGCAGGCAATCAGTTTTCATCTAGATTGCTGGTGGTTGCTTCCTCTTTTTGGTGCACCGCTGCAAGGAATGACTCACCATCTGTGGCAAATTCCACAATCACTTGGAAGGCCTTTGGCCTCCTGTCATGGATCTTTATCAGCATGTCCAGGTTTGGTATAACATGTATGTACCATTCAGAAAACCCTCCTTCACCGTGCCTGATGGGTGACTCTCAGCACATCCTCCGGAAGGTAAGCTGAAGTCACTCCTTTCCTTTTCATCCAGGCATGGATCAGCTTTAGCTGGTAGGTGGCTACAGACTAGATATTCAGTGTCTGGATAACTCAGGCTTTTGAAAAGCAGGGACTGTGGCATAACGTGGTAGGACTACTACTAGGAAGTACCATCTTCTCCACTGTTTTGGCAATGACGCTTGGTTTGCCCGGACAAACCTGTCAGGGGCGCTTTGCAAAACAATGGCAAGTGACACTCTCCTACCCACATTGCCTGAGTCCTTTGATAAGTTCCCTCTATTGAGTACAAGACAGTAACTTGGCTGAAAGACAGGAAACTTCTGCAGTTCATAGCAGTTAGTATAATAGGAATATGGTCAAATATAAATATGAAGGGCAAGTAAGGTATATCTCCTGAAGTTCAGACTTAAAAGTAAACTCATTCTGCTATCCTTTACAAATAAATAAACAAGCAAACAAATAAATAAATAAATGGAGCATCAGTTGGAGTAGAGAATTCTACAGATTGAGCAAATGTTTTCAAAATTAGTAGTAAAATTAGTGAAATATGAATTCAGATCAAATGATTCAAGTTTTCTCTAAAAATTTTAATTAACAACTTAAATATAGGGAATGATTTTGCAGTTTTGCGAGTTTATGAACATTTTACTCCTGCCTTGATGCAGAACTTCATTGCCCTTGAATTGTTCTCCGTTATAATTTAGACTCATGCCATAAATCAGGAATCAGGTTAGATAAAGGAAAAGATTAATAGGCTTTGGTAGTTGAAGATGACAAATATTTTCTTTATGTTCGGACTTTTTCAGTTTGACGTAGTCTCTCTCTGGTAGGCTGTAGTATTTAATCTGTTACATTATATCCATTATGGCTTAAATGTTTGTTTTATACTTCCCGTAGCAAAATGCACGATCTCTTGAGAGTTAAATTTAGTAGGCTAAAATGAACTCCCTTCCAATCTTTTCATGTGGCAGCCTGGCCATAAGATCAAAACACATAAATGTAGGTTATGTTTAATTTCTAAATCGGAGTGTTGTGGACAGATGTTTGAAACCTTAAGATGACTCAGATTCATTTGTTGCATGGCTTTCTGCCTGGATAACCATACTGTAGATCGTGCCATTTCTGCTTTACTGATGTATTGCCATGGTGATGACATATATAATTTTATCATAACCTTTCTGTTAATGGCCCAAACTGTGTCTTCTCTATTGACCATGCAACCAAACCGCATTGAGTGTGAAGGACCACTTCTATCTTTAATGTCAGCTGATCTCAGTCGAATAACATGAGAGATGATCGTTACTTTCACCCTTTTCTGTATTTCTTTCAGCTTTATCCAGCTCAAGATGACAGACCCAAAATGATCAGTGTCTTTATTTGATGCAGTATGCCCAGCTGTTTCTTTGCTGCGTGGCTGTCTTTGTGTGTGTATGGTACATAGCTAGGGCTTTTACAGAAAACGTTTCAGTGACCATTCTATTTGAATATGTGTTCCCCGCTGTGGATTTTCATGGTTATGTTGCAGTTTTCGCAGCTAATTTTTCATCAGAAAAGTAGCTGATGTATTCTTACTCAGTACATTCATATCTTTAGAATCTGTTCAAAACTCTTTTGAGTAAACAGAAGGGCTTGCATAAAAAGATCTCATAGATCTTTCAGGTTACTTGTATTTCTCAATAAGTAAGTATGGTAAGAGAATGGGGATAGCATTTTTTTGTTTGCTTCCTTACATCAGGACAATTAAAAAAAGTGGTTTGTTTCTTTAGTTCTTTGGATTTTAACCTAATTAATCCACTCAGATTGCAAGCTGCTCAATGGAACAGGGACATCTTTATGGCAAGTTTGTTTCTTTTGTAAAGCAACCATGAAAATGCTAAACCCTAGCACATTTTAACTTAGTTTTTCTCTGGCTGCCTTCTTGTTTATAAATTAAATATTTTGACTCTCCTGTTTTGGTACTCCTTATTGCCCCTGGTGTGACTTGGTCAAAGAACTCTCTGTCTGGGGTGTTGCAGCAGAGCAGATTCAGACAGTTCTGCTCAGAGAAGGAAGTGGAGAGTTTTGGTTCCCATTTTGCACTTCTGGAACAGTTTAGGGAAGGAAGCACCTTTACACCTTTTATTGTTCGTGGTTGCTGACATCATATCCTTCCCTGACCACTCTGTGCGTGTTTCCTGCCATTCTATCAAGATTCTTCTGTGCTGCAGAGAAGGGATGGTGGGTGCGCGTGTGTGTGTGTGTATGTGTGCGCGCGCGTGTATGCCCGTGTGTGGACGTACGGAAGAGACAGGAGCGGTCAAGTGATCTGCTGCATTTGTCCATTAGCTCGTTTGCCATCTCAAGGCTCAGATCAGCCTTCTGTCAGCTACCGCTGCCTCTGCCAAATCATACAGTGAACAGAAGCCCGCCAAAAATGAAGTTCCTCTTTTTGTAAGCAGTCTGATTTTTTTTTTTTAATGTTTGGGTTTGCAAAAAGGAAAACTGCTGAAGAACGTAACACCATGGCATGTAACTATGTGTTTCTTTAAGTGCAATTTGTTTGCATGTAACCATGTCATTAAGTTGGAAGGTTTCTTTTATGTGGAGAGTTACTTCAACAAAGCTTCTGGAATTATTTTAAGTTCCATTTTTAGATTCTCCTGGATAATGAAAGCCTGCAGTACTATTTGAGTTTTGTAGTACCTTCAACTTTTCTACCTGATGTGCTTTATTACTGTTAGAGAAATACAATTTATCACTTAACAGGAACAGGAACTTCAGACACTTAATATGTAATCTTTAATCCTGCAAGAACTTTCAAAAACTATTAAGGACACTGGTGAAATCCTAAAGCAGCCACGGGGATTTGTCGGTCTCCAGAGTCGAACATTCAGTTCGACTCGGGCGTCACCAGCCTTTGAAGGTTATAGCCCTTGAATCAGATTTCTTGATTTACTCATCTGAATCTAATTGATTTGGAATCAATCCAGCTATCTGCTTTATATATGTGCATGTGCAAATGTAGATACTAATGGCAATGAAATGAATAGAACTATAGGCAAACACATAGTAAGAATAGCACGTGCAGCTGTATGTGTTGATTTGTATAGATGTGTAGAAAAGACAGATATAGAGAATGCCACAGCATTCCCAATTTGTTTCTGGTAGCAGTGAAAATAGCATAAATTATTTTTAAAACGGGAAATAAATTTGCTAGAAAAACTGAAAAGCCTTTATCTGTAATTAGACCAGTAAGCAAAAAGCAAATAGGAGATTTTTTTTTTTTTCATCAGTGCAAGAAAACTTAACCTGCTGCCTGTTGAAGTGAAATAATGTTTCTTTGCAAATTGTATGTTGGATGCATATGACCTAATACATTCTGTCTTCTCCTTCAGGTTCTCTCATATTGTGTGATAATATTTAATAACCAAATCATCCTTGTTACCCTTCAACTCTATTTTCCTGCACATTTATTTTTCCACTTAAAATAAAACTTGTGTAGTTAGTGGATTACTGCAAGTAATGAAGAACAAAATGTGGCTGGTTGTGTGTTGCATGAATTTAAGATAATTTTGTGTAGATCATAGGAATTGTAAGTGTTCTGACTTTAAACTGTCTATAAAAGTTTTTGTCGTTTGAAGACTGGTCTTAAATGTGGAACTGGTAAGTGTGTGGGAGGGACTCAACATATTGCTCCTCCGCTAAGATTTTTGTCCTTCGTGGTAGATTTTCTCACTATTCAGTGATTTTTCTGAACCCACGCGGCATAAGCATCTTGATCTGCAGAGCAGCTCTCATCCTTGCTAACCTGTCACCGCTGCTCTAATCTGTCCACCCTGACCTTCCACCTTGAAGTGAATAAGAGCTTAGGCAGGCGTAGTGCTGTAAGCCGATAGTGCCACTGGCTTCAGCTGAATGAAAGGAAAGGAAATTGTTCCATATGCATTTGCTGTGGATTAGCATATTGGCTTACTGTTACAGAGAAAGCCTGTTAGGCTCCTTTCGGTCCTGCATGAGCATGGGAAACACCATCCTAACTTGTTCTTTGTATTGGAGGTAAGACTATAGGAAAAACAGGAAAGAAACCCAGTCTGAGGAAATTTTAAGCTCTTTCTAAAAATAGGCTGGGTTTGTTTGTCAACACTGAATATCAGATAAGACTGTCTCCTAGCTTTGTTTGGGAAAAAAGTTTTATAAATACGTTTAATCAATTTATTTCAAAGTTTGGGACTTTGTTGTTGTAAATATGATCAAGCACCTTTGTGTCTTTTTAAGCAGTGAAAAGTTGAACTATTTTCATGTAACTAAAAAGCAGCAAAAAAATTTTGCAGCCTTTACACTGCAACATATTGGCAACATGAACTGTTCCATGTTCGGCATTACAGTAATGATTTAGGCATATATAAATATGCCTAGCAAATAGTATAAAAAAGCATTCATGTACAGAAAGGTAATAAGCATTATACTTGAAAATTTGTTTTGCCCAGCAGATTAATTATGTCACCATGGCCGGTTGTAAAACTCAGACTGACTGTTTATTTGTTAACTTATTTTTTTCTTAGAGCGATACAACACTTCAGCAGCTTAAAGTTTAATGTATGCAAAGAAAATCAAGAGAGAATTGAAGATCGGAATGAGTGAGGTCTAGCTTTTCTACCTCAGTAGCTTTGAATCAGAGCCAAATAATGGATTAAATGGCCAGGACATCGGCTTAGTGTTACGTAACATATTGTGAGAATTTATCAGGTTGGCTGCGAGACTACAAGCTTAAAATAAGTGAGGAAACACCAGCCCCTGTTTTAAAATTACTGACTTTATTTCCAGGGCAATATTTAAATACACTATGGATCTAACATAAAAACTTTTAAAAATAATTTTAAATGAATCTTGTTCAGATTCTCTTTTCTCTTCTGTATTTGAAAGAAGTCTGTGCTGTTCTGGTTAAAGTGTGTATGCACAAAAATACAGTAAGTGAAGGTTGAAAAGGGGAAAAAGTGCAACCTTTACTTTACTACTAGAATGAGCATCATTTCCCTATTTTTTTATATTTCTACCAAGTCTTTTATTGCTAAAAATACTTTGCATATGATAGAAATTAATTTTGTGATATATGACATTTTGTGAAATATGGAATGTGCACTGCATTATGTATTTTTATGTATTGCATCTAACTGTCCTTAGTTTTGCAATAGAACCAGTATTGTAAAGTTCAGGGAGGTAGTATCAGTGCATGACTAAACCTGTGAAATTATTTTTTAAAACATTCTTAAATTGTCATCTGTCCCTATTATTCTGTGCTATATAGCTTGTCTTTTGGTGCAATAATTTTTAAATGAAAGATGTGTGTGTTTGCCGCTTATAAATCATTCATCAGAATGTTTTGGAATTTACATTGAAATGAAATGAGGGAAAATGCACTATTGTTTTCTGCAAGTATCTTGAGTGATACTTGCACTAATCTATATTCTTAAAGAATAAGGTTAAAAATTTTGGATTTAAAGTAGCTGACATCCCTCATATATCAAGTAACACTTTAATAAAGGTCCATCCTATTTGCATAATGAGGGACATTATCACCTCTGCTGTCAAAACACAAGATTGTTTTCCCTTCAGAAATGAATTAGCTGGCCTACTTAGCACACACAGGTACAAAAAGGTTCATTAACTCTCTGATTTAGGTAATTTTTCATATTAGAGCAGTGAGTGATATTTAAAACTAGAGACACCTGATTCTGTTAAAGTTTTCGCAATGTGTATTTCAGTCCCCTTCTTAATTTCCTGATATATTGGTGGGTTTATTCATAAAAAGAAGCCTTTGAATTAACTATTATTCCTCTATGCATTACTTATTTTATAGATGCAGTAGATTTTTATTATAATTTACTTGTACACTAAATTATAATTAGGATGCTTGGTCAGCTCCACATAATAACATTCATATAGTTATCAATTTTGTAATAACACTTGATTTCCTTTCTGTGTTTAGCAGGAACGGATGCAGGGGACTGTGAACTGAGTAGTGCAAGTGCTGAAGAAGGAGGTTTGTTTTGAGGAAACAGGAAAGAGGAAGAAAAGAGAAGGGAAAAATACATAATTTTAAGGAAGAAGGAGAGAAAAAAAAACGGGGACTATGGGGAGAAAAAAGATTCAGATTACAAGGATTATGGATGAACGTAACAGACAGGTGAGTAGCAAAAATACTGTATTTGAACATCATACTGTATTTCTAAGGTGACTTATTCTCTTAAGTGATTGAAAAGGTGATAACTTTGTGTACATATACATATACCTACACATATGTATACATATATACAATGTATGGAAGACTATCAAAGAAAAAGTACTCTTGGAAACAACCAGAAACCTCACACACAGTTTTTTCAAGTTTAGTAACACGGTTAGGAATTCATCACCTGAGGCCTTGATTCAGCAATAACTGATGTGTGTGCTCTACTGTGGGCCCCCTCTGTACATGCTTTGACATCGGTGTGTAATACACACAGCTAAGCGCATCTGCAAGTTGTGACAGGATACAGGCTTTTAGTACCGTATTTTGTGAACTATGAGTTTATTTGCGGGAGGACTTGCATTCAAATTCATAGATCCAAGTGGTTTATGTTTTTACACATTCGCAGTGGTTTTCTTTTTACCTCCTTCATAAAAAAAATGACACTATTTCATAGAAAAACTTCATCTTTTTCTTCTGAACATGAACTTTAAAAAGAATTTGAGCAGCCTAACAAATCCAAATACAATAATATTGGCATGTTTTAGTTATGAAATAAAGTGTCCTTTGCTGATGCGATGGATAAATAAGTCCAGCAGGAGTGGTTAATTAATTATTACCACTGCTTTAGATAAAATGTCTGAGTAGCTGTCATGTATTATCAGCACTATCTCTGCTAGTTAAAATATGGTCAGAAATTAGAGAAACTGCCTTCCTGTTTTCAGAAAAACAAAATTCAACAATTGGCATCTTAAAATAAAACCAGTGGAAAGCTGCTGCTGTTCTCATTTGATGTAAACAGATGGATATTTTGTTGAAACTGGAGATTCACAAGTGTGAGAAACTCTCCATAAAATTATTTAACGCTATGATTAGTGTTCTTTATACATGTGGCTGTAATTTAAAAGTAGTCTTCAGTAGCTGTTTTTTAAGAACATGATACTGAGATACTATTAATATATTAGTTCTACTCATTTGATCTGTAAATTTCTTCATACATTCAGGTTGTTTTTTAAGAAGTGATTATGTTAGTCTTGAAAGATTTTATAAAGCCCTAAAGAACTCAACCTAGCCATAGCAACAAATTATAATCTTTAAATGTGCTTTCCCAGAATTTTTAAATTCTGTAGTGTTAGTAGTCACTTGTGTTCTCTATGGCAGAAAATCATATTTAAAAGCAAAATTATACTTATGATGGATATATTTTTGTGTTTTCCGTAAAGGTTGGCTATTGCTCTGGGCCAAGCCAAAAAGCAGTAATTCTATCAATATAAAACCACTACCATATGTATTTTAATTGCTCTAAAGCTTGGAACTGAAAATGGATTTGAGATATTGAACGGAATTAATCATTATACATTAAGACACTAGTTGTTTGGAACTCACCCATACTCCCATGGTTTCATTTTGCTGTGAACCTGAATTATTTTGGAAATGATAGTACGAATCTTTGCCATTTGTAACATTAGTTTATATCATACCTTCAGTGCCAATTTACTTACCCAAATATATGATTTACAGAGAACTTAATCTCCAGTTTTGTCAGAGATATCTTTCAAGAGACTAAGTTTACTTTGAAAATTGAAGACATCTAGTCTTTCAAGTCATTCACAGTAGAGTTTCAAGACTTCTAGCACCAGCTTTCAGAACTAATAATTATTAATAAATCTGTAACAGTAGAATACTAAAAACTGTAGTGTTAGTGCAGAAAGCATTTACCTTCCGAGCATTTGATAATATCCATCATGTTGGTTAGTCACTGTGAGGGTGAATGTATAGATTTACATTACTTTACCCTCCCCATAGTATAATTGGCATGATTCTGCTTCTCATTTCTACTAATACATTGAAACATAATTTAGAAGGTGTTTCTACTGGTTTTATCCTCTTTGCGTTTAGTGCCCCAATTTAAATCTCACTGAAGCCAATGAGAAGATTTCCATTGATTCATTTGGACTGTGGGATCAGGCTTTTTAGTTGTAGTGATATATATGTAGATAAATACAACTGGATTTTCATTAATACCTGATTGGTCTTTTAAACATTTGTATGAGATATACTCTTTCACAAGCCTTACTGTTTCTTAAAATGTAGTGTATTCCATAAGCTATGCTGCTTCAGTGAAGCTGCATCAGTTTATTTGTTTTCTAACTTACACACTTCCAGCAACCTTAAAAGAGTAACTGGTTAATATTCCTATGCTATTTTTTATTTGATTATATAAATATGTTTGAATGCACAGAAGAGATTAAAAGGTTGCACCAGAAAAAAGGTTAAAAGTTTCTGATTAATAAAATTAAGACAGCAGCTGAAGCACAGTTCCACAAAGCTTATTTGCAGCTCCATTTACCATGATGTTGATGGAGACTGTTTTCTTTTCTTTCTTAGTACCTCACTGAAAGCTGTTTGCAAGTACAGCAGCAAATCTGTTGACTTGAAACTGCCTTCTTGTTGCTTACATTCAAACTCAGTGTGGTTTCACAGTACAAGGAGTGTTAGATGGGAATATGATATGCATGGATAGTGCATCCTCAGCTGTTTTCAAGCACATAAATTCTCTGCAGGACAGCACATGCAGGGAAAAATAGGTCCTACACATACCAAACAAGGGGATATAGCAATAGTTTAATTCTGCCCTCTCCCAGTGCAAGGGTGAGTCTGTGTGGATAACAGAGTTTTTGCAAAAGTGTTTAAATTGTTACAAGGCCTGTGGAAGGTGATTTCTGTCCTTGCTTTTCCACTCATTCGCCCCGTGTCCTGACTAGCTATTTATGTTGTCCATTGAATGGAGTACTTGTTCTATCAGTATAACAGCTGTTTTCTTCCACACTACTGTCTGCTACGGTAGGAGACTTCCCTACTGTTCAAAGTGCTTGTATAAGTGGATTGGGAAGGACAAAAATAGTGCCGACCTCCCTTCAAGAGGATTTCTTCTGAGCAAGTCTGGTTGGTTGGATTTGTGTACTTTAGTGACCATACTGGTAATAAATGTAAGTCGAAACTGCCCAGAGTCAGATGTCTGGCTACGAATCTCATAGAAATGGGCAATATGGGGATATGATCTGCACTTTTCCGAAAACTATTTGAAACTTTGACATTTGGGGATAAGTTAAAGGAAAACTACTGCAACCTAGACATTAGAGGCCCAGTCCTTTTACCCTGGACTGCATAAGAGCTCTGTCATTGACTTCAGTGAGTGCAGAATTCACGCTTTTAACCAGGAGGAGCCATTAATTTCATGTTGTTTCATGTGGGCTGCCAGCTGGCTGAGTTTTCCTGGCCCTCGTAGATACCTTGTGGTGACAAAGGTGGCAAGGATGTTTGAATCTTTTGTGAGCAATCGCGAATTCTCTTCGGTTGTGGAAGGTTCAGAAAGCTCATCTGAAAAATTGCCTTCACTACACTTTTAGCCCCAGGGAGAAGGGGTATGAATAACTGCAAGGGCTAGAGCAAACGTGTATTTATTTGTGTGGTTTAGTTACCGTCATGATATTAAATGCAAAATAAAACTCTCAAGAGAATCCTGCTATAAATAGCCAGTGTGACCAGAGACTTTCTTTTTAATATTGTGACACTAGAGAATATAGTCTTCATAAATGTGGAGTGAATCTCTGGGAGTGTTGCTCAGGCTATTGAGATCGTGGTAGCCTTGTCAACCGCCCATTCGAGTAGATCGCAGACAGGATATTATTTGTACCACCAATAGAACCAATAGCCAAAAGTATTAGCACTGACATCTGAAGTTGGAAGCTCCTGACCTGCTGCGAGGTCTTTGTGCAGAAATTTCAATCAGACAGATGATTGGAGAAGGCTGCTATGAAGAATTCTGGGTTGTTTAAAAAAAAAAAAAAAAGAAAAGAAAAGAGGAAGGGCATTTGGAAAAACATGGGTGAACTTTATTTTCGTGTGTCTTAATTGAAAGTAATAATTCAACTAGCTCTGTTATGGTCAACACATGAAGGAAAAAATGCATTCATCTGCCTCAGAAAAGTTCTTTTATTTTTTTCTATTTGTTTTTCATCAGTTTGAAATATTTTGTTAGTTTTAATGAGAGCCTTTTGTGGTCTTCTGTAGACTGGAATCAACTGAAACTCTCTTTGCAACTGTCCAAGCAGGGCTGCCCAGGCCTAAAATAAATAGGTGTAATGACGTAAATGATATTGTATTACTGTTATACAAGGTCACCTACAAAATATCTCATTAAATCCATGGTCTGCAAGCTAAATCCAGAGGTATACTGACCCAGGAAAGAGGCCATATGGACCCAATGACATTTTGGTATCAGGTCTGGAACACCCTTTTGCTTTTAATCAACTGGTTCTTCTAGTTCATATTAGCAAATATGTGGTCTTCTACAGTGATACACCATTTTTTATCCCTCTGATCATCTTGCTCATTAGTTCAGCATTTTTTTCCTGCTGGTGAAGCATGCAGTTGCCAGAGTCAGAGTTAAAACTGAGTTGAGCTTAGCTAATGACCCTGCATACTGTTTAAAACATCTCTTTGAATTTGTAATGAGCTGCTGGGAGCTCAAGTGTTTTTAAACACCATAGGAAGGGTACACTTTAGTATTAGTGCTTAAGTATCATGTCTGTGTAATTCTATGGGGTATGACAGTAACAAATACTTGATGTTTAACTTTTTTATGCATGGACATTTTATCATTCGTTCATTCCAGCAAATCTGTAAAGCTATAAACCAAGACCTACTGCAGTTATCAGCTCAACAGGGAACAAATTAAAGCCGATAAGTAAAGTGAGGTTATGGGGCAGGGGAAGAGTATCCTGGAGGGAAATGACCGTTTGCAGGAAGACCTAGATTTGTTCTACTGACTTCAATACCTAATGCTGCTAGCTTCGAAACTAATTTCAGCCTCATGTATCTATTTTTATCTGTGTTTCAGCTCTATTTGAAAGGAAAGAGTAAGAGACTATCAGCTGAATCAGAAACTCCCCTGTAGAAAGAGAGAAGAGCCTTGCATATTAGTGCTAATATGAGCGCAAGTTAGAAAATATTTTTCCACCAATTTCCTGATACATTCAGTTTTCCCTCATGGGATGTCTTCATTTTATCCAAGATCTGAGATTTTATGATTTTTTCCCTTAGGGAAATATTTTCATATGAAAACATAACTGCTTAACTATGCAACTAAGCATCATTCTGTTCAATGAACCTGTGCCTTAAACATCATATGCTTTTTGTCTTTTATATATTTGAATTCCTTCTCCTGCTTCCATTAAATTGCACACAATAAGACATGTAGTTGGAATATAGCATTACAGTTAGGCCTTGCTCCTGGTTTTTTTTCAGAGGTAAAGTTAGGTTTCTGTAAGCAAAGAATACAGCCCAAATTTTCATGACTCCTAAACTGTAGTGATCTGTACAACTCCGGCAGCACGTCTCATATTATGCCCTTAGAGGTAAAGTTTTAAGAGAGCTGCTGAACTGAACCGTGAATTTCTAGAATGTATTATATTTAGGGTTAAGTGTGCTTGTATTACAAATGTATGTTCTGAGCATAATTTAGAGTGAATTAGCATAAGGTAAATATTTAGGTCAAATTACTTTTAATTTGAAATGTGAGCAAGAAGCCTAAGTAAAGAGAGTGCAGTAGTGAATGAGGCATCTGCCAACACAGCAGAGCTGAAAACCAGTGCAGACATAGGCACAGCCTTGCTGTCTTGCAAGGAATGATTTGGAAAGCCCTCGGGGAGAAAGAGCTGGAGGTGGGAAGCAGAACTGAAGCCATTGTGGAGAGGAAGAAGTTACACTCTTCCTGTTATGACAGGAAATGCAGACAAATGTGCTTCCTGACCATTTGCTCAGCAGGGAATGAAATATTCTTTGACCTTTACCTTATGAACATTTTAGCAGCACAGAACTAGTAAACATGTTTATTACCCTAAATATCTGTTTGTACCTGCCAGAGCTAGTGGTAGCATACAAAAAAAATAGTCGGCTTTCTCATATATTGTATTAGCTACTGTGTTTTTGATAGAGATGAAGTTTTTTGCCTAAAATATGCACATATCTGTACATCCATATATAACAGGCTTAATCTTATCTCTCTGATTCAACAAAAGGAAACAAAGTGTCAGAGATTAACCATTTTTATTCTTGCATCGCTGTCTGGTTTTAGATCCTAATTTGTAGGTTAAAGTGGGAAGCATATTGATACTGCCTAGCGTACTAATTTCTGTTGCTATATGATCTGTTAATCAACACATCTTCCAATTATCCCTCCTCTCTACTTACAAAGAAAGAATATGTATGAGAGATCCGCTATCGTGTTGGATTTGGCCAGACTGAATAATATCACTATTTTAAGTATTTGATCTGTTATTTATGTGCTAATATACTAAAAATGCGGCATAACACACAAGTACAAAACCTTCCTTTTTATACAGATTCATCATGAACATTTTATTTGTTATAGCTATAATTTTAGGGCATCCTGATTAGAACTCCTCTTTATCTGGACTATTCAGCAAGTAGTAGCTCAATGCGCTTGAGGCTTTCTGGGACAATAGCTCTTTTACCAGCATAAGTCACTGCTGTCTTATCCCTGTAAGTTACGCTGGAGGGTTATAAGAACATGGAAGTAGGCTGCTGAAGGTCCTTCACTGCTCTTTAAAGGGTCTTTCATTCAATATGGCATGCCCAGCTATTGCATAAAGGAAGGTTTGTCCAGAGCAAATCCTGCACTGGTGCTGCTTCCCAGTCCCACTGAGGGTTACTGTAGAGATTGTTGCAGCCAGGCCTTCTCCATATGACAAACAGATCTAAACAAAAATCAAATAGGAGGAAAAGGAAGAGAGAATATGACAAGAGCTGTTGCCTCTTGAGTAGTTATTTGGGGTTTCAACGTATGTTAGGACTAAGTCCTTGACATTTTAGTCAAGAGCCCCTTGGTTTTCACATGGCCAACTTGACTTTATTGTGTTTGAAATTCGTTAGATTGCTCATGTAGTACCTCCTATTTGTCACATACATCGTATCTTCCATGCTTGCTCCAGCCTCTGTGCCAGAAGTTTAGATATTCCAGATAAAATTGGAACAGGCAGAACAATATTTCTTCTTAAGCAGGCAGTGTCTATATCAGATACTTCTGTGCACCAATGGTCGCCAGTTTTCACTAGTCACTCATACATGTTTAACGGCAGGAAATGTATATGGGAAGGGTTCTGTGCAAATTCCCTGTTTCTCTCATCTTCCTGTATCAGTAGCTATATAGGAGAGGTAAGGGGAACACTGGTATTTTGCCACTGGTTGGACTGAATTGCTTGAAAGATCACAGGACTGCCATCTTCAAACCTGAAATGTTAGCACATATGCTGTGACTGTTCAGGACAAATACGGAGTGCTCTTGTGGCTCAGCCTCTCAGAATGTATGAGGTTTCGGAAAAAGTATTAGAAGGACCTGAATTAAAACAAAGATAAAATGAAATACAATAATCCCAAACCAACTCCCACCAAAAAATACAGAAAGAAACAAAGACTACATTGCAACACAGATAAATAAGTATCCTGAAGGCTGTATTCATTAAATGGGAGTATTTATGGCTGCTTCTGTTCCTCTGGTGAAGTATTAACATCTATAAGAAGCATATAATTGTTGTTACAAATTTAGGTAAATAAAGACTATTACCAGTGGCCACTTTTCTCATTTACACACACACACATATTTAAATTTAAATTTCAGCACGTGAAAAGACTTATACTCACAACCAAGCAACATTGCTTTCTACTTTATTTAGTTTAAGTTTTACCTACTAACTACTAAACAAGAAAATTTGCTCCGGGCCAAATTACCCTCTAAATGGAGCATATCACAGTGCATGATATGCACACCTGAATTCAGGCTGTCTACAGCTCCGCTTACAGACATTGCAATGACTAGTCCATGAACCATCTCTCAGAAGACTCTTGCAGCTTTATGCATGAAGAGCTAGTTGAGAGGTGTTTCCATGGTACTGAAGGCGAGCCAGAGTTGAAGTGGAAAAAAGTCCTTTTAACAATCCTCTTTTGTCAATGCCTTGCCTTTAGCACATACAGTGGGTTTCACCTTTAGTCAGAATTTCATCCAAAATGCATAAAAGCTTGCCTTAATTTATATCAAGGATGTTGGGAGGTGGCTACTTCACTGTTGGGTTTTTCTTTCGGTTTTCAAGATACTTGAAAGCAGCATCTGATTTGCTCACAACCTGTAAAGCCATCAGCATTTGTGCTTCTTCATATACAAAAATGCTGCAGGCTTTAGTAACCTGCCTTCTCAGTACTGCCATTCCTGTTATGAGGGCAGTTTGGCTCTTACATTTTTAAAAATAACCTTTAAAAAAGTAAAATAACCATACTGCTACGACAAATAGTAACAGACCATTGGATTTTCAGTTAATATGAAGGGATGGAATTAGGTTCTTTTTCTGTGTTGCAGAGGAATGTGGTACTCTCCTCGCACTGCTCTTTTTGCAATACATATAAACTATGCATAAAAGCACTTCATAACAGTATTTAGAAACTGAGTCAGTGTTTCAACCCTGTGTTTTATACACACATGCTTAAAAAGGTTTTAAAGACAGTTGAATGCTGGCCTCTTATCTGTTCCACTTCCTCCCTCCACTCCACTTTCATTCTCCCCAGTTCTCACACTGTCATTATAAAATATTGTATCCCAAAAAGAGGAGGACTTCCTAAATTGCCTATCATTCTCCTAAAAAGGAGAAAATTTTGAACTGAAAAACACCTACAAATTATCAATGGTTTTGAGAGCAGGGATAATTAATCATTTCATGACTAATATTGTCAGGAAAGAGAAAGTAGTGATTCGATTCTTGCTGCATGAAAAAAAAAGCTAAATATTAAACAGATATTGAAATGCATGCACTTTTTTGGATGTCGTTTTTTAAATATGTTGGTGGATTGTCTTGCTGTGTGTTTTCTTTCAGTCTCAGTCGTGTTCTTTATGTCAAATGACGAAATTACTTTGTCCATTGTTGTATGATGCTATTGTGACCAAGAACTTTGAATGCAGTATATGACAACAGGACTATGTGATCGCCTGGATTTTTTGGTACTGTAGCTACAGCTACCCGAAAGCTTGTGTTTGTGCGGATTGTGTGTGTGTCTTGTTCATTCTCAGCACTGAGGCAGTTCAAGTGTAGTCAGATCTGCTTAAGTGTAGGTTGCACACTGCCTTCCACCTAGGCAAAAGACACCAAATGTTTTAAATAATTTATGCTAATTTTTACCACTCATCAAAATTTCTGCAAGGCTAAAATATTATCTATTATGTATGTATTAGATACGTTTAGTTTGGGTAAGTATGGTAAACACAACAAACGGTTAACAAATTGATACCCAAAAAACGTTAAATAATAAAGATGCTGTCTACTTATATTGCTCACAAAAATATTTTAGCATACGGAAGAGAAGTATATTCATCTTCCTTATGTAGCCACATAGAAGAAAATATGGGGAAAAAAAATTGTTTTTAAATGGCATTAAAAGTATTCTTAATCTTTCCTGAAATTACTGACTTTTCACTAATTTGAAAGTACAAGTTCACCCCCACTATAAACTGATAAATTTACATATATACATATATATGTATATATATTTCTGTAATATATATGTGTAAAGGTAAGCCACAATTAATGGCATATTTAAAAAGAAAAGTAATACTCCAGATCACCATAGAAACAGTAGTAGATACAATTTTTAATGCGTTTATCAGCAGTGGCAGAAAGCATTATCTGATAGATTTAGAAAATGTTAGAAAGATCAAGGAGTTAAAAACAAATCAAATTCAGAGCAATTAAGATTATATTTTAAAAAAAGAAAAGAAAGGTCTAGATGATTTGTTCTTTTTTTCACTTTCCACAAAAAGGAACTCTAACCAGTATCATTCTGGTGGTATGTATTATGAAATACGTATGTGCTATGCAGCATAGCTGTGTGGTTATTCTAAATGTTCAGGAGCACCTAACAGTAAACACAAACAGTGGCTTTAAAGATATTTCTGTACTGGAGTGTACTTTGATGGTAAGAAGCTGTAACATGCTAGATTCTGAGGTTTCTGTGCAACAGAAACCATACTGTACAGAGACACTCCACCTACATCACTGTGGTCAAAAAGTTGATTGAAAGGCATTTTAGATGCAGAAAAATATGTCGAGTTAGTACATTTTATTTTCTGTATGTTTAGCTTTTTCTAAAACATGCTTTTATATATGTATGTTTCAACAAATGCATTGCAATTTTCTGTAATCAGGGAAAACATTAAAGGAGTATTTGAAAGATGAGGGGTTTTTTTTCAGAATTTGAATGAAGTTGTGTTACCTATCTCATTATTCATTCCAAATGTCAAAAGCCATTGAGACAGACAAATTTAGGAAGAACTTACTATCAGTTATGCATACTTGAGACCAGGCCTGTGGAAAATGTGTTTTTAAAATGCTTGAATAATTGTATTTAATGGCAATCCATCTTTTCTTAACAGTTTGTTGACAGAGGCTGAAGAGATTGAAATGACAATAGAAGGAATAACATTCAGTGTACATTTGGGAGAATAGATGTTCATAGTATTGGCACAGAGCCTCATCTTTCTGAGATGGACCAGCAAATAGGGATCAGCAATACTTAAAGGTCACGTTTTCCATGGCCTGATGTGCTGGGATTTTAAGGTAGTCTGGGGTCGCAGTTAGCATTAACTTGCATTAGGAGTGCAACAAGATAAAATAGCAGCCGTATGAACCATACACAGACGAATCTTCTTTCCTCAGCATTAACATGCAGAGGTGCTGCTGCTTATGGGTATTAAGGAATGGTAGCAACAAGTGCAGGATTAGGCAGACCTGTAAACTTGGTCCTGTGTCTGTCCTTGACACGTCAAATACCGTGACTACACGTTACATTTGATTAATAATAGGCTTAGCAAAACCGTATTTTCATCTTAAAAACTCTTGTCACTGAAAATTATTAGAGAAAAAAATAAGATGTAAAAAAATTCACAGTCATTGTATACACTTAATGGAAATGGCACATATGAAGAAACAGAAGAAGGAGAAAAATTAAACCCTACAATTAGCTTAAACATCTTATGGTAGTTTCTTATTCTGAGTCACATATCTTGCTGGAACTTGTAAGCTAGTGCAGAAAAGAAGAGGGGAAAAAAATTTATTTAATGTGCAGGTCTTTCGTTGTCAAAACAGTCCCTGTGGAAAATTACGGTTTTGTACAGAGTAACGATACTTGTCATACTGTCTAGGTTTTGCATGATGTCAGGGCATTAGCTGGCCTACTGAGAACTTATTAGCACATCCCTATTTTTCCCTATATAACATGACCCAAAGTCCTTTGTACTAAAAAATGCCAGTTCGTATTTCTAAGCATCTAATTTGAAATGAAATAATGTATGCTACTTCTGTGTTTATATAAGGCCTTGTTTCAAAGGTGGTATTTGTTGGTGTCCAACTGTTGTTTGTTCTTCATTCATGCTTTATATTTCTTATTTCTCGCGTGACTGTTTGAATTTTTAACACTAGATATTTCCTCAAAACTATTCTGAGTTTGTTTATATGAAATATGTATCTGTTTCACACAACTTAAATTCTGTATGAAATAATTTCTTCCAAAAAAAATCTAGTAGAGGCTGGGGGATGTGGAATCAAAGTCAATCACTATCAAAAATAAGAATTGGCTCCACGGGCTTCAAACTATTTACAGCTGCAGATCTGAGGTGTGGTTTTAAAACATTGATGGGAAAGGTGTATGCAGTATAAAGAGTATATGAATTAAAAAGTTACAGAGGAAGATGCAGTATCAACCCTTCATAGTGTTACTTAAAGAAAATGTCCCATGCTCTTTAGTTTAGTGGTGGACTTGGCAGTGACAGGTTGGTGGTTGGACTCGATGATCTTAAGGGTCTTTTCCAACCTTAACGATTCTACAGTTCTGTGATTCTTTACCTGCACCTCACGTTTTGTGCCGTGAGAATTAGGTATATTTCCTCCCTTACATAACAACACACATACTTACATTCTGTTTGGGAACTATATTTATATTTAGGCATTTGCCTTCTGAACATCTTCAACTCAAAGACTACAGCAGTCACACATTATTCTTCCAAAAAAAAAGAAAGACTACAAAGAACAGCTTGGGGATTTTTGATGGACTTTTTTTTTTTCCAGGTGACATTTACGAAGAGGAAATTTGGGTTAATGAAGAAGGCTTATGAGCTGAGTGTTCTGTGTGACTGTGAGATTGCTCTGATCATCTTCAACAGCACCAACAAACTGTTCCAGTATGCCAGCACTGATATGGACAAAGTGTTGCTGAAATATACCGAGTACAATGAGCCGCATGAGAGTCGAACGAATTCAGACATTGTTGAGGTAAGTTTTTGTGCTCTGTGAGGATTCTTTTTTTACTTTGCTCTGAGGCGGAGATACTCAAAGCGAGAGGCCTGATCATTTTTATGAGGGGTTGTAGAACATACCCTGGAGGTGACGTAGCAGCAGGAGAGCAGAACAGGTGCAACGGAGTATGGGTTTGGGGGTTGAAGGCAGTGCAGCGGAGACTGGAGAGAATCCGCGTCTTTTGTGAGCTGTTTTACCTCGCATGCTCAGCACAAACTCCTGCGATGGGATCTCTGGCTCCCTGTTGTCCAGCTTTCTGTGCTGCTTTGTCCCTTTGTCATGTTAGTCCTCTCTGCACCTTGACCACTACTTCCCAGCTACATCTCCTGCTCATCTTCTAGTCACTCCCGGTAAGATGCTCTCCAGAAAGCATCGTGTGCCTTGTCTCCTCACTCCAGAAGTTATAATGTCCTCTGTCCAGGAGGAACTAAAAAAATTCATTGTAAAAGATGAGGGATAAAAAGATTTAGAATCACTGCTTTAAGGCACTTGTTTAGCATTTTGATTATTTACAGAGGAAGGAAGTTTATTAAAATATGAGAAAAGTTTACTTATGAGCTGCACAATAACAGAAGTTTCAGCTACCTCATACAGAATGCTGTTACCATAGTATAATAATAACAGTGTCAAAGCAGTACTGTCAGAATGCCAGAGACACCTTGTAATTATTTTAAAAAAATATATAAGGCAAGTTGTATTTATAATTACTGAAAATAATTAATTGAAATATAAGATTTTCAATTTTAACCTTCTAATATTTGCAGAAAAGGCAGTTTACCTTATAATCACATTAGGATTCAAGCCATGCAAAATAAACTAAGCTTTCAATGCTTTTGTTCTAACAGCAGAACACTCAGAGTCATATCTAAAAAATTGGTTGTGTGGCTTAGGTAACTCCTTTTTTCAAGGCACTTAAGTGATTAGACGTCTAACAGTATCATTTTAAAAAGTATTGGAAGGATGGGGTCCTTTCCTAAATATCAGTAAAAATCTATTCATAAATGCTACTGAGTACCTTGGCCTATACACTTAGTTTACTTCAGATCTTTTTAAAGGTGTTAGTTTCAGATTTTTAAATAATCTGGATGTTGTCTAAAATGAGACTTTGGTGCTTTGGGAATCTTCACCTGGATTAGTCATGTATTTGACACTAGCCAAGGGAAAAAACAAGTGTGTGAATTATCTATAAAATGTTTTTGGTGGAAAAAAAATACTGTCTAATAGACATCGTTACACTTGTTACAAGATGCCACAGTCACACCACCATAGATTGGCAAAGACCGTGACCCAGGATACGTAGCACTATTTTGTCTGCCCTTATGTCAACATATAGGATGATACTGTTTTTCTTCCTTCGTGATCTCCCAGCAGCTTTTCTCCTGCACTAGGAAAGGATGAGGTTCTGACAGCAGAACAAAAATTTATGTGAGTTAAAACTAAGAGGAAAGTACATAATTTCTTCCTCCACTCCATCATGTCTTTTCCACTCTTACTTCAAATCCGCTATATAGACATGAAGCCTTTCCTGTCACCTAGCTCTGGTAAGCCCATGTCCTGTGCAGCAGAATTTAAATTCTGTCCCCAAAATAATGCCCTGTCCTCTTTTAGTGGCAAAAAGCCAGAATATTCTTAGCAGGAAAAGTTTCCTGTGATATCTTTACTTCTTCCTGCAGGCTTTCTTGTGGAAATAGGTGAGTAAGCCAGTAGTTAGGGATTTATTACTTGCTTCACAATGAATGAGTACTTTGATCATGAAGGCTATGATTTTTCAAGAAACTTGAGTGAAAATATAAAATGTAAGATAATGTTGTCTTTGTTGAAACCTTGAGATTTTCAGTAAGAGCACTCTCTGCACCAGCAATGTCCCTTTCCTGCAAAAATAGTGGGCCAATTTGGATAGGCTGATAGGCAAGTTTGCATGCAGACGAGTAATTTCTGGCTATACCCAAAATTCGGTCTTTTCACTCCTCTAAGAGGAGCCAAATAAGAGTAAGTAATTGAAATAAACATTATTTAAATTGAGTAATCTAATAATAGGCAGAAGAGGCCAAATGAAGTGCATGTTTATATTTTTTCCGTTTTTCTGCCAGCTCTGAACTCAGTCATTTGATCGTTTTGCTGTTACTTTTTTCAGTGTTATGCCTGCAGTGCAAAATACTTCAGCCACGCCGATGCCAGCACTGTTTCAGGATCAAAGGAGTATTTGTGCAGGGTGTAGATTTTGAACAAGGGTTTCATATTATCGTGTCTTTACTTGATAATTAACATCACAGTTACGAGTTCAGCAGAGGAGCAGAACCCATGAAAGTATGCAGTCTGAGAAATGGCTTGACTCTTAGTGTAGTTTGGATATATTTTTAGGTACAGGATATAAATCTGCCGCACATTTAAATATTTAAATTGATCAGTTAAACTGACTACATTACACATATTTTCCTTGTAAGGAGTCCATTTTTTTTCGCTTTCAGACAGCTAGATTTCACACTTACAAGTTTTTAATCTTGTTCTTCCAGAGCAATCAACAGCAGCTGAGAATCAGACAGTATTATTAAATCTGATCGTTTTCAACTAAATGACTGTTCAATAACTATATTTCAGCAGAAGAAAAGGGCATAGCTATGCTCACAGATTTCTGCGGAGTATAAGAGAAAGAAAACTTTTTTAGGTAGACTTATAAAAATTTGAAATATAACTGTCAACCGTATAAAGGTCTTTAATTTAAAATCCAATTTCTGTTCACATTCAGCATAATATTAACTATTTAGTTACTTTTTGGTTGTGGTAGAACTGTGTTATCAGTCATTAGAATGTAGTATAACTTCTCTGAAGAAACTATATTTAAAGAAAATCGAAACGGTAGGCCTCTAATATGTAGTTAATTACTTTTAAGTTAAACCACTGCTATTTGAATGGAAAAGTTACGTGAATTTTCACATAGATCTAGCTAAAACTGTTAATTTTATCAAGCAAACGCTTTCAGTTTAATTACTGGGATTAATTATAGTTAGCATTTCTGAAGGAATGATTCTTCAGACCATATTTTGTTATTTGAAGTATCAGAAGACACCAAGTGTCATACATCTAACAAATATTACACTGGCTTTCAAGGGAAGAATATTTTACGTTCATTTTAATACTTGTATTACTGCAAATCAAGCAATTTGTTCCTACCCAACTTAGAGGTATATTACCTGGTTACATCTGTCATGGTGTAAAATAGAGTGGCTAATATTAAGAGGGTGGTAAAGTTTAGTTGCTGTTATTCTTTGAGGTCTTTTGGTTTAATGATTTAAACAAATACCTTCTACTTTCTTTATACATGTAGTATATTTATTTACATGTAATATATATAACTGAGATGGGCTTTTCCAGTTACCTCATTCAAAATGTAGTTGATTAACACACAATGTGGTATATCTGAGTTCTTTGGATCACAAAAAATATCTACCAGCTGAATGCATTTCATTTATTACCCAGAAAATACAACATCCACAGGTAACTAAAAGTCAATGTGTACTCAGGAGGAGAAAATATTTACGTTCAACACTCAAGTTTATCCATTTTAAGCAACAGTGACAATTATTGCGAGTCTTACCAAAATCTGTGTGGAGGATTTATGATATGTATTAGTTCTGCAAAAAAAAAGTGTTCACTCTGAGACTTCTCTTTAGAATTAACCGGATTCTTAAAACTGAAGCCTTTATGTCCTTGCCCACCAAACCACTCACACCACAGTCGTTCATTCAATTTTTTTTCAGTTAAAAAGTGCATGTTGGTTGCTGGATATAGCAACTTATTTTAAGGAACAGCAGAACCTGTGCTGGGTTCCTTTGACACTGAGGAGAAAAAAGATTAATTTCATCCTTATGCTAACTTGCAAGTGCTGTATGTACATACCAACAATATATTCAGCAGCTGTCATTTAAAATCCTGTGATACAATTACTAGAAGATTTGTAATTTACCTTAAAATGGGATTACATTTTGTCTCATTAAAAAATCCTGTGGCATTTTGTACACAGTCTTTGGTACAGAAGTAGTGTTTTTACAACTAGAGTTCCAATCTGTCCTCAGAAGTTTGTCAATACATCCATCCAGTTCCTATCTGCTCTGTCAGAAGATGACTTATCTCATGAGTTCGTTGTTTATCAGCACAGTTGTATAGGACTAGGCAATATTTTTCTTATGGCAATGAGGAAACAGGGAAGAGTAAATGTCAGAGCTTTACAACAGACAAGTACGTATATTATGCATTTTTTGCTGTTACATAAAATGAGGCCAGGACCCCTTGTTGTTTCTCTGAAACAGAAGCGGATGTAACACAACTTATTTCAGTGATATCTCACTGCCACACTCCTGTGAGTAACAAGACCCCAGTGCCCAAGCACTGCAAGCCCACTGCTCAGGAGCTCAGAAAGGACATCACCCTTGGGTTGTAGGGGGCATTTTCAGGGTCGGCATGCAGGGAAACGTTTTGCATCTTGGCTGCAAATATAATTTCAACCCTAACCACATTACAGAAATCCGCTGTGGTTCTTCAGCTAAGCCATCAGGCCTTTGCTGATTTAAGGTGAAACTTCCTGCCTGTTTTCTCTCTCACTGTCCCTTCTTCCTTGTCACTTCTTTCACGTCAAAGCATCAGCTACTGTCTTAGCTCGAACAGTCCTCTAGTGAGGTCTTACTAAGTCCTGGTTTTGATTCTGTTTCCTACATACTGAGTCTAATATACTGATCCTTGCTCTGAGTGCACATAAATCATCCCTCCACAAATCACTAATCACTCTATCTTTCAGCTCTTTTTAAGCCCCCAATCCATCAATTTCTTTGACCCTGCTGTCCTTATTGTCCCTTTTCTCCAACTGACTTCTATTCCTCTGCTGATTCAGTGGTCACTACCTTTAACTCAAGGTCTCCTACTAGGTCAGCCCTTTCAAATTTATCCCATTAAACACAGCTTCCGTTTTCTGGCCAACATACATCCACCTCCTCAGTTCCCTTCTGCCATACCGCTAATCACTAGTAGAGAAAAAAGAGGAACAACACAAACTTCCTCCATTTTTCTCTTTGCTAACTGAGGTTCTATGTTATCAATGCTGATCACCCACCAAATCTTCTCTGCATTTTGTAAAGTTCACTACTTAAAACTGCTACTTTGCATGCATGCACACACATTTGTCTGGTCCTTGCAGCTGTCTTCTATCTTAGAAGGAACTTCTTCATGACCTCAGTGTCTTTTCCTTTTCTGAAATATTCCTCTTGCTATCTGCCTTTGGCTCTATCTTTTACTGGCATCTGGCTTCAACTACTTTTTTTTCCTCTTTTTTCTTTTTTTTTTTTTTTTTTTTGCACTTCGAAGGCATGCAGGGTCCTCAACACAGAATTTTACATATAGGAAGATGTCAGCTCCTGCAATGCGCTGCCATATCCTTCTGTTTCAGTAAAACCTTATCCTCGTCTGGCTTCTCAGCTATACATTGTCTTACTCTGTGGGGTTTTTTTCCCCTGAATATTTGTCAGTCCTACTATGCCCTTTTACCCACCTCTCCACTCTTCTTGCAATTTTGCCATATTCTAATGCACACTAACGGGTCCTGCCTCAAAGTGCTTACAGCCATACTTCAGACACGGCACAGTAAGAACAGCAAAATAAGGTGTTGATGAAATGGTAACATGATTCTCCATGTAAAATACATCAATCACGATGCCATCAATGTTTATAGCTGTCATACCAAGGACCATCTTTTGACCATTTCTGAGGGTGTCCATGTCTTCAGCTTACCATCGGTTTCATCCTTCTTGATCTCTTGCGAACTGCACTCCAGTACATGCTTCTTTTTCTTTCTTCATGTCCCTGAGAGTGTCATTAGTTAGGGCTCTCCTCTGCTGCTCATCTCATCAGCAGCTCCTTCGGTCTGCCTGTTAGGGGTCACCTTTTCGTTACACTTGATGCCTCTCCATCCTCTTTTCCCTTTCCTTTCTCAATGAAATCGGGTAAGTTTGGAGAAACTTGCATTGGGTGAACTCTTGCTTTTAGTGATACTGAAGAGTATTAAGAATTAGCCATCAAGAATTAGCCAGAGCTACTCTAGAAGACTTTTAATTATCCTAGGGACATGGTGATGGGGTAGCTGGTTGGCCATGGGGAAAAGAAGTAGTTCTAATTTGCAATAATATGTCAGATTTTTAAATACTTTACAAATTATAGATTCTTTTTCATAGATAATCAGCATCTAGCATTGTCTTTCTAACTTGTTTTACATATGGTCATACATCTTCATTGCTGTAGAAACTGCTGACGAATTGACCTTTTGCAGAGTATTTTCCTTTCCCCAGTGGACTCCTGTATTTGGTGAGGGAGAATGAACTGGACGTAGTGAGAGAGATGAGTGCCATTTGCATCAGCATTTTCCCCCAAGGGGAAGAAGTGAGCTTGTGGACGTGTGAGGGACTTGAGGGACTTGAGGCTTAAAACTTATCATAGCTTTAGCACATTGGAGGGTTGCAGTTGATGAGGATGGCACTCAGGCAGCAACATGCTGCATGGACAGTATATTCTGCCTGAGAGGAATGCCGTTGTCCTGTGTTGCGGATGGACTCACTGCACATGTTCCCATCAATTATTACAGGTGTGCTGTGGGTCCTATAGCACATGTAGGATTAGTCACTTGGTGTGGAAGTTCTGAATGAAATGAAGAGAAAAAAAATTCCTCCTGTCAATTATTTCTAAAGGTCACAGAGCTAATGACTAGCTGGGAGGTTAATTAGATTCTGAAAGCCTCTTCATATCAATTAAGGCTCTTATCTGTATGTTTGCACTAAATAAGCCCTTATAACTCTCTAAATGTGCTCTTTTTAGGAAAAGTAAGGCAACCGTTTAATGTAATAAGTGTATTTTCTTCTCATGTCATCATAACATAATACTGCATATAAACAAGCTGTGAAACACACATCGAGTCAGACCTTCAGCTGTTGAAATCAGGGGAATTGTTTCAGCTACCATGGGCTGAAGATCTGGGACAGTATAGAAAGTAAGCCTGTATATAAGAAAGGTTATTCAGGGTGATCTAAAGACAGTACAGTCTATTGGATACTGCCCTGGACTAGGACTCATGAGACTTGGGTTTTATTAATAGCTTTGCCAAATACTGTTGTGTGACCTTGGACAAGTCACATTTCCTCCTAATGCTTCAGTTTCCCTATCTGTAAAATGGGGAGAGCATTACTGATCTCCTTTTAAATTCATTGAAGACCAGCTTGTTAAAAAACCACCTACTGTCACCAGTTTCCACAGGCCAGGAGATGATTGGACAGGGAGAACTGGCCAAAGAATTTCCTTTGGATGATGATTTAGGCTTTTTAAACGCTTACTTTTGTTTCATTTTTAGTTATATATAAGCCAAACCATTATTGCTAACCTCATGTATGACAGAATCATGGGATTGGCTTCAAGATCTTCGGCGTCTTTGTAATATTTCTTTGGTCTTTCTTTGTTTGCCTTCTGAGTTTTGAGCCTTTGGAAAATGTGTTAGTAGCCTAATATTCTAATGTGAGGGGTTTTTTTCATGTTATTGCTGACCATGTTTAGTACAAAAAGATCTTGGAGGGGAAAATATCCCATTTTCAAACAGACTAAAAAACTCTCCACTTTATCAATCTTAATTTCATGTGTTCAAGAAATTCATTTAGAAATACATCTTTAGCAATACAAAAGCTGATATTCTTACCTAATCTTATTATTCCAATCACTAGATCAGTTTGGGTTTTATGTAAATATTAGCTATTACAAGACCACAAGAAAAACTTGAAAGCTGTAAAACTGTGGAAGGCAATTCTATTCTGTCCAGAGTAGTCCCTCAATGGGACTGCTGTTCCAGTCAGTGGGACTGCCCAAATTAGTCCCTCTGCTACATCTAATAGATAGCAGTTTATTCCCTTCCTCCCACTTATCCACATGAGATTTTTGACTCTTTATCTTTCCATCCACAGTCTATTGTTTAAGTTCTCCTTGATAACTCTGCAGCATCCTGTTGCTGTGCGTCTAATAAGTGATAGACTTTCTAGACTTGCAGCCTAGAAGAAGAAAGGTAGAGGGTCAAGTGCTGACACTATTTTTTTTTTCTAAAATATTTCAAATTAATCCAGCATGTGAAAAATGCAGCCAAGGGAAAGTTGCATAATGGGTTGGTTTGTTTTCCTTTGTCTCTCACACACACAAAAAAAGGGTTTTCCACTATGATTTATTTGCAACAAGGATTTGGTTGACATGAAGGTTAGTTTGTAATCCTAATTTATCTCAAATGAAAGTGAATTAGCTCACCTGATAGCTTGTTTTTCCATGGAAGAAGAGATTAGGGACAGAGAAAACTAAAATGGATGTCAATTCGGTTACTCTGAAGCACGTGGTAGAGCAAAAGCTACTTTAGAGCATATTTTGACGGAGTTCTGGACCTCCTGATTTTTATTTACTGAGGATTAGTTCTTGATACTGGTCATATCCCCACATTATTTTCTTTTATCCTTTTGCTCTTAGTAATCACTTTAAAAATATTTTAATAACTTGGGAAATGTTTTGGGTGGATTGTTGTAAAAACGCTTTGATGACAAAGATGAAAAATATGTGCAGAATATAAATGTGTTTCAAACTCTGTTCATAGTTCCTTTCTTTGTCAAACTGGGAACTTAAATCTGTATTTCTGAGAGCAAGGTCTCTTTCACAGATCACTGTTTCTTTCTCCAAAACATGATATATCTGGCTGAGAAGCTGGAAAAATCTTACATGCCTGTGTAACATTCTTATAACTTAATAGCTCCAAAGTTTTATCCCAATCTAGTCATTGGAGAATGTTCTTTGTTTTTGTAGTCACTGTTTCACATAGTAACAGCTTGTTGTATTTTGGTCTGTTTGCCAGAGGGTAGGTTTATTTTTAAATCCCTGAACTCTGAATTTTCTTTATTTTTCCAAGATTGGAAGCAGCTGAAACGCCTGGAGTTACAGGTTGAAGGGCTTGCTTCACAATATGAGATGGGAAGCCTCATCCCCTCCCCCTTTTGTGTTTTTCTTTTTTTAAATTTTTCCTAACAAATGTCTCTTAACTGATATTTGTCTAAAAATAGAAAACTGCCTAACTAAAAATAGCTTGGCTTTCAGTCTTGCCAAGGAAAATGGAGAGGAATAGGCGTGGAATAGAAGGCTGAGTAATCCAGCTCTATTCATTCACAGATCCCTTTGAGAATGCAGGCGATGATAAAGTGCCCTCAAAAAACCACAGGCCTGACTTGCTCTCTTCAGACTTGTAGGTGCCAATAAACATTTTAGCCCAAGGATATTTTTTTTTTCTCATAGATCGTAAACACTTTCTGAAAGACAAGGCTTTGTTTCACAGAAGCTAACTTACTGTCAAAAATAGCTGACTTTCCTAAGGTCCTTTTTTTTAACTTTCCACATGTTTTTTAATTTATTTTCAGATGAGCAGTGACTGCAGTGTTCTGTCAAGAATTACCATGAAATGTCACATATCTAGTGTGAATGAATGAAAAAAAATAGATGCTTTTCATTTATTTCATACTTAAACTTGTGCCCTCAAAACTTCAGGTATCAACAAGAAAGAAAAATTTATTACTCTGATTTTGAGTCGTAAAAGTGAATGAGTAGGCAGCTGATTTATTTCACCAAGAACTCAAACTTCAGCTGCAGAGCACTTCTGCATATATATAAATGAAGTTTTTTACTTATAATTTCTCAGTTATCTGAAACTCAAATTTTACCAAGAGGGAGGAGGAGATGGGAATGGCAAGGGGCAGGATCTGATTAACTTAAAAATAAACCTGTTGAGAACCCCACAAAGCAGAACTTTTCATTTGAAAAGCTGACATGTTAGACAAAGCCAATCTTGTTTTGTGCTACAGAGGTTTTTATATCACATCACCAGTGTGGTATTGCAGTGCGAGGTAGCAGTCATACTAGACAGCAGAAAAGACACCAGGAAGGGCTGAGCATGTTATTTACAAGAGGAATGTTTCTTGTTGTTCTGTATGGAGTTTTTTGGGTTTTGTGTTTTGGTTTTTGGTTGTGTTTTTTTTTTTTAAATCTGAGTAACCTGGTCAAAGGCAGCAACAGGGTGTGGAAATGTCAGCACAGTTCACAGGGTTATTTGAGCCTGAGTATTGTTTTGTTCAGTTCCTGTAATGCTACTTGTGATAAGACTCTGGAGACAAAGGACGATAATTGATGGAAAGGGACTTAAATCACTCCAAAAAGAATCAAGGTCCTTGTATTTGGGTACATCGACTCTTCTGGTCTCCTTCCTCCTTGTAAAGCATTTTGTCTTCTTGCATATTGGCCCCCTACTGCTCTTTGTAATGGAGGCAGACCACAAGTGATTCCTTTATGCAGTACACAGGGTGTAATTGTGTCTGTGTGGTGTATTAGTAATTACCAAGGCTGAATTCCCGTATTGTATCTTCACTGCAAGCATGGAAAAATAGGACACACTACCCTGCATTACCATTTTCAACCTAGATAGTGAGCTACTTATAGCTATGTTCCAGACACGAAGGCTTTTGTGAGCAAACCCATTTTTCATTTTCATCACTGAGACATCCCTGCTTTGTAAGGTAAATACAAAATGTGGTTATTTACCTGGATTATTACACAGTACTAATAATCACAAGTGTAGAAATACCACATCTCCTCTTACCTCACAAGTATCTTTAATGCAAACTGCTGACCTTCCTCTCTTTTTCCCCAAGACTTTTTGGGTTTTTAGGCTCCTATAATCTGTCAACTGTTCTTTGTGAAACCAGTGTTGAAGATTTTGCAGCACTGAGTTTCTAGCAAAATCAGCAAGTGATGCACAGTTCTTCATATGCTTACACATGACCAAAGGGGTTTTTTAGTGCATGTTTCCAGATGTGGGCCCTTAGCCACTGCTCATAGTTGTATTGGGTAGAAAGAGCCCTACACTATCAAAAGCCAAAAAACTCTGATACGTAAAGTCCAACATTCACATTTAATTACTCCCCTGATTTAAAGCCTAGAGTGGTCAACTGGAGCCTTCTGACTAACTTCAAAACTGTCTGGTTACGGTTCCTAACACTGACACCAATTTCTACGGATTCTGTCACCTTTTGTAGTAAGCAATACTAAAATAGGTCTTATTTCTTCAAAGATTCATAGAAGTCCTGTTTCAGACAGTGAAACTGCTCACAGAAGAAAGTTGAATGCTCTTGCAAGTATCCGCAGAATCATGGCTTCATTTCCGAAGCAGTTCCAGTGTCAGTAAGGGTGGCAGAATTGGGACCTGAATAGTTCATACCATAAGTAGCATTTATGTATGTACTCTGAGAAGCAAAACCATCCGCTTCCCTTCCATGCCACAGAGAGCTGGCAATAAGTGAACCCCCTTCCCTGGGTAACAAAGGCACTGTTCAAGAGCAGCTTCATCACCAGAGAGGATGGGGATACAAAAAGTCAGCCTAATCCTGGCTTTGTGTCTACTTCACTCCCCCTGCTAGGGAGCTGGTGTTTTAAATGCTCTGCTCAGGCCAGTGCATCTTGCCCTTCTGTTTTACATGAAGCAAAATATCTCCATACCTCTCCTTCCCTGGACTGCACACAGATAACGCTTTCTGTTCTTGAGATGCCTTTCCACAGTTTTCATAGTTCTGGCAAAAGTTCTGTTAAACTTCAAAATATGCTGACTTTTCTTCCTTGTTACAGTAAGAAGGTATAAATTAATTATTTATTTGTGTACTATAAAATTTGCATCCATCCTTTATGTATTATGTAGTTCATATTGATTAGACTCCATTTGCCCTGAATTCAGGGAGGCCTCTATGTGTTTGTTTATATAGAAGATGACTGAAATTAATGTAAGTTACCAAATTTGCAGGGCTATAAAACCTCAAACACATACGCTTCTTTGTTCTACATTTTTAATAGTACAAGTCTAGCAGTCAGCTGTGAATTAATGTCCATGGTCCAGAACTGTAGAATGTAGTTAAATCTTAAATAACCATTGTTCTTCGGATTAAAAAAGACCCTTTAAAACAGAGTTTCAATCAACATTTCCTTTATGCGGTAATTTATAAATCCACAACGTTAGGCTGTTGTGTTTTCCTTGCTTAATTTTGCTATGAATATTTTAGTATATGGTTACCAGTTAATGGAGGAGTAAAAACTTCTATTAAAAGACATTGCATCATCTGTGTTCTGAACAGTTCATTAATGCTTTTGCATGATAGACAGTGGTGTTAAAGGAAGAAAAACTCATGATATAATGGATAGGCTTGTGTTAAAAAAAAACCTCAAACCCATTTATTTATATCATCCTGTGTGATCTATAGACAACTATAATTACATTTCATAGTGCAGAGTTATAAAAATGTGCATGCACTTTACATTGGGTTGTTAAAGTATATGTTTATTTCTTTGATCAAATGTTACAGCACACAGGTTGTTCAAAGAAAGCAAATTATAGAATAGTCAGTAAGAGTTCTTTAAACAACACACAGCTGCTACAGATTGATTCAAAAGAGATCAAAATCTTGACAAAGAAGGAGTTCCTAATGGAGTGTATGGTATTTAAAGTATATTCAGCTTACTACCAGAGATTCATGGCTATAACATGGAAAACATAAAACCACATAATTTTCCCGTTCGTTGTAATAATCCAAGTCTTGGTTATTACATACTTCTAGCATGTTAAAACATATATCAGCAAATGGAAGCCTTACACTTTTGCCTTCAGCAGTTACCCGTATGTGCCTTAGCATTTAATCTGTGTTTTTGTAACCTGTGTGAAAAGAATCTTGCCTTCTCAGATGTAAATTTTTGCACAACCCACATATATTGTTTAACTCATGAATAAAAATTCATAATTATGCTCAGTACTTTCCATCCTATATCTGAAAGTGTTTCACAGAAGTGACTAAACGTGAAGTTTAAAATATGGCAACTAAGGTCATTTATCCAAAAGGCTAATCTGGAGACACATGAACTTTATGAGGGATCTTACTATTTGATCTTGACAATTCCTAGGGGCCTGTACTGTGCTAAGTATTAACCCAGTCTGGGTCAAAATGAAGAGTCTTTTCCCAGTTTAAGCCCCAAAAGATGTAGGAACTCCCAGTCCTCCATGAACAAAATACCCCTGGCAAGCAATTCCTAATGCAATGCACAAGTATAGGACCAAGCTTTTCACAAAACAGAATCAGAAGATATTGCTGGTGTTTGTGTGCTGTCAAAGGGAGGGAGACTTCAGTTTCACTCCTTTCTTAAAGGATTCTCTCTGCGTTTGGGTGAGGGTCTATTCAACATAAAATGCAAACACCAGCTCTGGAGCAGAAATCAGATTTCAACAGATTCTTCCCCCAAACAAAAATGCAGTAAGAAGCCACCGAGCTCTGTCCCCCTGTTGAGTCCTGTTTCTCTGACCCAATAAATGTTGCATTTGTTAGTGCACAAAAGCAAAATGTTATGGGGAAGCAGAGAGGTTTAACCGTTCTAGAACTGCATACAGCATGGGAAGCTAGATAAACCCTGTCCCTTACAGGGATATGGGAGACAGTAGATTTGAGCCTATTCAGATCAAAGAAGAAACAGAACCTGTGTTTCCAGTTTTGTAGCATGTTTCTAACCACTAGTTGTTATACAGAAAATCTGCAACAGCAGCCTTTTCTTAAAAGGGAAGAATGACTCTTCCTCAACTCTCTGAAAGATTAGCTGTAGGAGGGGACACTATGCCTGAGTCAATGCCTGAATGACAGTAGTGCTTTGTGGAGGAAGGTGTATCTGCAGCTTCACTTCTGATGAGGGATAGGATTTCCAAAACCCTGTTTGCTTGGTCTGGGTTACTCACAACTTCATCACATGCTGCTAGGTTTGGATCCTGTTCTGTAGCACCAAACTCTTCCGATACCCTGGATAGGAAGCCTGAGATCCTAGCACAGTGTGAATTCCACTCTGGAGCTCGGGTGCCTAAATAGTAAGTATTGCCAGATCGAGCTTCCTAATGTCCCTAAATCCCTTATCAGACCTGTTCCATAGCCCTTTCCTGTCACAAGACCCTTCCCTGTGGCAAGGGAATTGCAGCAGAGTGTGGACTGTCTTTGTAGTTTCAGTGTAAGCTCAAAGCAATTCCAAAGGAACCTCAGAAAGGTGTGCTCTCATTTCTCTGTCCTGGACATGTCTTCATCTATAGCTTTCACATGATGGCATGTTTAGGGGGCTCTACCTAGCTAGCTTCATTAACAGAACCCTTGAACTGTTAGGACTCCTGAAGATAGCTATATTTGACAGTTCTGGCTTGACCTGTATCAATAGTAAGGAGTTTTGTTTAGCAGGACTGAACTCACCCTATAGTAACACCCATTGAGGGATTCACAGCTGTAACCTGAACAGAACTAAGATGCTTCTGGGCTCGGACTTGAGGTGAAACACTGGATCCCCAAGGGTTATAGAAACCTCTCTTTCCCACAGACTACATTTTTCATTCCCTTCCTGTTAAGGAGTCTGAGAAATCCTCCTACTCCTTCTGTACAGTCTTTTTCATAGGAGAAATGTTGTTAATTCCACCTCCTCCTTCACGGAGAGTGATGGAGCAAAAGAGCTGACTAAACATTCTGCAGCTAAGTCTGCTTCCTACTGATCTCCATGACCAATTTGGTGGCAGGAATAAAAGAAGTACTCATCCATTCCTGCTACCACCATTTTGTTCTGGGGTCTTGTGATCTATCATACCCCAGGCAGAAACAGGAGTCCTGCCAAACTTCAGAATCAATGTAAGTAAGCTTTGCTGCTGTTTCTTTGGAAGTTTCACATTGTTGAGAAACTCCATGCAAACCTGAGGACTGTGAACCTCTCTGCAGATACTAGGAACAAAACTGTGCACTGCTGAACTGGAGAAATTCTTATATGCTCATTGCTTATATGCCTGTTGGCCTCTTCATGGAAAGGATCTTGTAGCTTTACTGAATTTCACTGAAATTTTGGTTATTTAGGACATTGCTAGTCCCTTTTCCTACTGTAAGTGCTGTGTAAAAACCTGGGCCCATTGAAATTAGCCAGGATCTCTTTGCCAGATCTTTGATTTTAATATATCAATCGTAAGAGGCAAAGCCACACGTATTTTAAGGTAGTCTCATCTTCAGACTTATCACAGTCTCTGATTTCTTTGGCACAGGCAGCTTCTGATTGATTTTAAAATTGAATTTTCATATTCAAACATAAAATAATTGTTAGAAAACCTGAAGTATTCCTTTATCATTCCATGGGTTTTTTTTTACCTTTCCTTTAATTGTCTTATTGCATTGTAAATGCTCTGCAAAGCTTAGGGAAGAACCCTTGCTACCGCGGCAGCAGGCTGATGGCTGCAAATGGCTTAGAAGATAGCCAAGATGATGGAATAAGTAAATGAGCTCAGTCTTCTTGCCACAGTAATGTTGACAGGAAATACTATTGTTCATCTCGCAGCATAATGGTTTCAGATTCAGTCTGTAGTCAGTCCAAGTAGCTCCAGCTAGATTTTGGGACTGGGAGTAGTGATTGTGCACCTGTGGATCTCAGCTCCTTGTTTGGTAGTGATCTAGTATGGTTCTTCCTTGTACACAAGCTGAGCGTGTTAGAAAAAAGTCAGAATGTTACCGACTTCTGACCATTTTTCTCAGATAGCCAGATTTACCTTTTTTCTGAGGAACACAGTCCCCAGAACACTACTTATGTCCCCGTTGCAAAACACTGTGAAGTGATAAATCACGAAGGTGATCAGTTCTGTAGAACAAGTACAGTCCTTCAGGCTGTTCTGGGTTTGGGATTCCCAGTTAGAAAAGTTTCCTTTCTTACCTGTAACATGTCTCTGTGAGACTCTGACAGAGGCTGTGTGAGGAAACAGCTGTGGTATCTGGAGATGTGAGTACCCCCAAGCTATTTATTGCCTTTGCTCCGTTGGAGGTTACCACCTTCGCAGCAGAGTCAGAGGAAGGGAACGCATGCCCACCCGTTGGCCGCTCCACCTCCGCAGCTCTGGTATGGTGTGAGTAATCTCAGATGGCAGGGCAGAGCGGGCAGCTCTGCGTGGTGATTTATCCTGCAGCAGCGAGAGCCACCAAAGCTGGTCAGAGCCCACCGCTAAGTCTTGACCAAGTGAGACAGTACCGGTCGTGCACACGTTCATGGTGCCCTTCGTTCCCACCTCTACCAAGTCTTGGAAGGAATGAAATAGGCTGAAATCTTGCTCCATGTGTCCAGCCCTCCTGCAGAATTAGGGGACCCAGGCAGAAGCATCTTTTGTAGCCCACAGATTTTACTGTGTGGGAATACCATATGATTAAAGGTTTGAAGATTTCAGACAGTAGGGCTTTGGCAGGCCAATATACCAATTCTTTTTTACAAAACTATAATTTTGTCCAAAAAAAGAAATCCAGTTTGACAATTTAAAACCCTAACATTTAAAGTATGTTTCAGCTGCTTCTGGAGGAAGCTGAAATTTTCACAAAAAGACAGTTTCTGAATGAAGATTTTTTTTTCTTTTCTATTTTACATTCTCAGACACGAATTTTCTAGTATCTCTGTAAACTCAGTCCTCAGTTCTGGTCAAACTTTTCTGACTAGATCTTGAGTCTGCCTCTGCCACTTCTGCTTTCTCAGGCAGTGATAAGAACTGGAAGCCGCTCTGTTTCTCAAGTTTTCTTCCTTCCCAAACAGAGCACTGCAACTGTCCATTATGTTGTTAATTTAACTTAGATACAGACAGCAGCGTGTAAGCCAGTTTTTTTGCAGGTATTTGTGAGGGTCTGCCTGTCTATATTATTATTTAGCCTCCTTACTGAGTACATTACAGTTTACTTGGGTTTTACCTTCTTATAGCACCCTGATTACACTGGTAGTTACTATAATTCAACTTTTTATAGAGGTAAAAGTGAATCGACAAAGCCCATGTGGGAAATTAGTAACAGAAGTGAGAGCTAAACTGCAGCTTCTTGGGGTACACGGTAGTAGCTTAAATCTTTATAATCATATGTAAAGGGGCTAATCCTTTGCCTCCATGATGGTACAATTTGCAGTAATGGAAATTTAGAATTTCCTTGCCTGGAAAGCTTCCTAAACTCTCGAATTCTTTTCAAAATCTAACCACTTTTTCCTAATTCAGTCATGTCTGACTCTTTCCTTTTGAGAGAAGTGCTTACTCCTCTCAAGGGGAGAGCAGAGTGGTAGGAGCTGTATGACTTTTCAAGAAGTTATGCTTCAGGAAAACAGAGTTTCTTGAGGGACCCGCTTTCTAGGATAATTGTGCAGTTCAGGAGTCTCATCCAGCTCCTCCACACAACTCCTGACTGTACTCTCTCACTCCTTTTTTGGCTCAGGTTTAGTTGAGTTATCTGCAAGTTGCAACTTGCAAAGTTTGTGTCTGAATCTTACCCCTCCTGCAGGATTTTCCATGGGAGAACAAAACCCAGCTCTTTGTTTCTAGCAGATGACACTTTGGTAAGCAGACAACTGCATACCATAATCTAGGGATTTTAACAGCTATTTAAAGATAGATACAATTTGCACAAATGTTTCTGGTAAATAACAGAACTCACATAAATTGTTGGTCTAACAGAAAAAAACAAAGACATCTTAAATCAAGTATAAAAATCTGCATCGTTTGAGTCATCTGTTTTCATAATTAAAACCATGGGCCAATTTTTCTTCTCCAATAGTGCTTGCTCACTCTAAACTTAGTGGAGAGACTTCCTTCTCTTTCTCCTTGGTGAAAACTTGACTCTATCAGCAGAACAGTGAGTTGATGGTTATTGCTTTGTGCTATTTAAGGCCTGCATCCTGCAATGAAACAGGAGGCTAGAGTTTCAGAGATCTAACCTCTATTATAATTCACCATTTTTGAAAAATATATTGATTTGGGCATTTTTACCAATGGATAAAACAATTACGGTACTATAAAAATAAAAGGGAATGTTCTTTTTCCTTTAAAAGGAACTGCTATTCAGCAACATTTGCTCATTGTCATATCAGTACTGTTTTTTGTAATACCCTGTAATTTGATCAGCTGTAAAATAAGTGTTCAAATTCTGGGGAGAGGAAGAAAAAAAAAAAGTCTGTTCAGAACGTTGATACATTTAAGATTTTTATGGGAGACCTCCAAAGAAAACCCAGGTGCTGAAGGAAGTGGTGTTCTTGTCTCAGTGGGTGGCATTTTCACCGCTGAGTCAGGACGGCACCAATTCAGTGCTGCCGGGGGTGCTCTGTTTCAGATGAAATGGAAAAGCAGAATGTTGTGGTCATCAAAGATTCCTTGGCCCCATGGTTAAGGGAGAAGGTGTTTGCCCCATGGTCTAGGAAAAATTTGCTCCCAACTTATATCATATGTTACAATTACATTTGTCAGAGGTACATATAATTTCTGCTCCTGAAAACTTCATTGGCTCGTGCAGCTACTCAAGTTGACAACATATTGACCCCAGGATGACTGCATTTTAATGATGTGCGAAGCAGACCTTAAAAATATAATTTCTGAGTCTCTTCGGGATCGTTTAGAACATAGATAATGCTCAAAGTATATGCAAAGTGTAATTCCTACCAGCTGCCTTTCTTTCTGTAAGAAGTTTTTGTGACAAAAGGTTCTGTAAAATATATGTGTTGCTCTGTATGTCACATTTCTCAAGTATTTTGAATATGGCATTTAGTATTAAAGGTTCCCATTTATATCATGGAAAAACACCAGCTGCCTTTGAAATAGTTAATTGTTTCTGCAGTCATTTATATTAAGCCCTGCATATTTCAAATACTGTATGTTTCAAGAGATAGTAACACTGATGTAACAGACTTGGTAACACCACTGTACATCTAGAATAACTCAACTGGTGTCTTTACAGCTGTTCCAAATCCAGCTACAGATTTACACTAGCGTAAACGAGATCTGACTTCAGCCTTGTATTTGTGTATATGTCTGACTAAATTAGACACAAATGAAAATGTTGAGGGCAGTGCTCCATCTGGAAGGGCTGGAGTCAGTGGAGAAGGATTATAGATAGACGAACATAAAAAGAAGGAGGGAAATAACAACCTGTTGATGATTACAGTGTTTATTTTTAAGTGGCCTCGTATTCCCTAAAGAAGCTGAGATGGTTCTGCTGAACTACTGTAAAGTTTATTTTTCCATTCATATACTTTCTGTGTCTGGCAGCAAAACCTAGTACAAATCAAATACGCTATGTCTCACCAATATCTTCTTTTTTAAATATGCTCAATCAAGCTTAGAGAAAACCTGACCATTTAAATACTTCATACACTTCAATGGTTTTGAAAAAAGAGTAAAGGATATAATGGACTGATATTATGCTGTGGCCATGGGGCAAGAGGCAAGTCAGCGGCGCATCCATCTATTCTGGCTTCAGGCCATCTTTGCACCCCTTGGCAGACCGGGTCTGCTCGCAGACTGGTGGTGCTTCTGCCAGTGAACTAGTGGAAGTAGCCAGCATATAGAAGTTTTGTCTTTGTAGAGTCATTCCACAAATATTGAGCCTTGAGAAATAGTGGAAGTCTATTTTGTGTACATCCGCCTTCCAATATAGAGGATGGAGAACGAGGTATTTGCCACTAGGCTGTGGTGCTAACCTTCATTCCACAGGAGAAGGCACACATTTACAGGGAGGGCAGCATGTGTAAAGAGTGCTGGGAAGAACAGGAGAGCAAGCTGAAGTTTTTTCTGCCCTTACCTATGTCTTCTGTATTTCCAATACTCAAAAACAGTGCCTGTGACAGGTCTTTGCACCCTTAGTAAGGGGTTATAATCATTGGGGCGCTCAAAGAGCAGCGACAACTATTCCACCCCTAAAACACAAATATCCTGAAAATACCTCTGATCTAAGTAAATAATCTGCTAATTTTGTGCATGAAGAACTGACAGCCAGTCTCCGGAAAGTTGTCAGGTTTTTTTAACACAACAGAGCAGAATTTGACTGTCCTTTCATAGTACAGGTTTAAAAAAACAGCTGCACAGAAGTCTCATTTTAACACAGTCTTTGCATGTAAAGAGTGCATTTGACAGTAGAATAAATTTTTACTAATGCTTGAATGGCATTTTGTTTGTCCAAGGCTGGTTTTTTTTTTTTTCTCTTTAAATCTCACGTATTTGTAGAGGTGATTTTATCAAAAGCTGTAATCACAACTAGGTCAGCATTGCATTTATGTCACTAATCTTAACACCTCCAATTAATCTCACTCGTGAATTCATTATTTAGGAAATGCCAGTCTTGTCTGGAAAAGCACATCCTTTTTTTATCTCCGCTAATCCAACACACCAGCAATATTAAGCCAGTATTATACTGCATCTTAGCAAACGGAGGCTGGTCATGCTTATGCGTGAAAACTTCTAAAACAATCCCTCTAGATTTGAACAAAAAGGTGCTGGGAAGTGATCTGGTAGAGGGTGCACACACGTATATATAAATATACGTAGAGATGTATATGCACATGTATTTATGTACATATATATATCAGTAAGCGCTAATGCTGCTGCGTTCCTGCATGCTGTGACCACATGAAAGCCGAGAAGTGTGACAGCAGCGCGGGCAAAGTAAAACCAAAAAAAACCCAAACCCAAAGTGGTCGGCCGGCGGGGCCGCGAGCGGAGCATCCCCAATCAGCGCCGCAGCCCTGGGGACAGCCATCTATGGCCATGGGGCAGCAGGTGCCGGCGCTGACAGGTGCGGATGGCAGGGATGCGTGGCATTGCTGCAGCCGGGGCCGGGGACCCGCTCCCCGCCGGGACGCGGCCGCATCGCGCCGGGCAGCGCCGCCGGTCACTTGATGCTCCGCTCCCCCCGTGGATTCCCGGCCGGCTGGGCTCAGCGGGTGCTGCCGCCCGTCTCCTCTGTCAAGGCCAGGGAAACGCGATCCTCTCCATTGAGGGTTGGCGTAGGAATCCTACGTCAGCTGCCCAGGGGGATTTGTGGGGTTTTCAGACCTTATGCGCCGCGACGACGGATGGGAAAAGCCTAAAGGATGAGGAAATATCCTTACTTAGAACCTCAGGAATTATTCACATCTAAATTCTTTGAGAAAAAACAGTTTACAAGTACATCAGTGGACAGAAGTCTGCGTGTCCCGTGAAATAATTGTGAACGTAGGAGGGTGTGAGCTTAGTTGCATGAATTAACAGAAATTTTAATTCAAAGCTTTAATGCTGGAGTCCTCATGTGATTTGCTTTTGCTTCTTTCTGAGAAAATCCAGGAAGATACACAGTTTAGATTAGCTGCTATGAGATCTCTGAATCATACATATCCTTCTTCTATTTATATTTATAAAACCCTGTATAAAGCCCTGTGTAAAGCCCTGTGTTTTAGCTTTATAAAGCTGCAAAAGCAACTTTTTGCCCTGTGTGATTGAAGTCAATACTAAATAGAAAAGCACTGGTGAGTGGGTAAGACTGAACATTAAAGAAAGGGATCATGCTTGGTTTCTTTTAGAGAGCAGACCCCTGCCATGTCCGCACCTCCAGCCTCCCCATCTCTCCGGAGGGGTGACCCAGGCGCACAGCAGCCGGACGGCAGGCTGTGCTCTCTCACGCAGATGCAGGAGTCGCGCTGCAGAGAGGCAGCAGGAGATGTGGTGGGGCCAACCGGTATGCTACAGACTGCAAGGTCAGAGCGAACAGACTGCATCTCCGGGGGGCTGTGTGTCGCCCTGCCTCAGGGGCTGCACCGGGTGCACTGCCTTGCAAAGCTCCCCCGTGCCCAGATTACAGAGCACAGCTCTGGGGAGCAAAGAAGCAAAACCCCCACTGTCCCAGTGCCCACACGGATTAATTTGGTTTTATACAGCTGTTACAAAATACTGTAGAAATGGCTTGGCACATGTCAGGGGCACGAGTGGAAGAGAATAGGCTGAACTCTGTAAGCAGGTAGAAAACTTGTGTCCTGATGAGCTTGCAGCGTGCACGTCTAAACATTCATAACACGCCGGTCGATCATTTGTAAGCAAAGAGAAGCAGATGTTACCAGCAAAGGGTGTCGGCATTGTTTGGTTTCACAAGAGGTGTGATTAGAAAAGGTACTTGAAGGAGGAGAGAATGTTCACGTGGCATGCAAAAATGAGAGGCAAATCCAAGCAGAGGGTTTGGTGTATTGTTGTGAAAAGCACACTTATGTTTTTTTCATTTGAAGACACACGTACAGGACCAGACAATGGAAATTTTTTTTCTTCGAAACTTCGGTAAAAATAAAATAGTAACAAAAAGGTTAACATGTGGTTATAGAAGTTCAGCTATTACATAAGCCCTGTAGCTTATTTCAAAAAGAGTGTAAACCACAAAAGCATTTTATGATTTATACAAAAGAGGTAAGAAATATTCCATTTTTCTGTGTTACTGGTACACATTTTTTTTTTTGTCTGGAGCTTGTTAGATAACAGTAAGTATAATAATGTTTTATCTGAATCTCCTAAACATGCAATTAAAGTACATTAGTACCAGCATGCTAGTTTATGTTCATTATTATATGTAAAAATCTAAGAACTCTGTATTAATGGAACATAAAATTTGAGATTTTAGTTACACAGAAATCAGGGAATTCAGATGGATGGTTCCCATGGCAACATATCTCTTCCTCTTTCTGTTTTTTATTTCACTAGAACCTTTCATTACTTGATTGCACCATACATTGTATCATGCAATTTCATCATAAAATTTCATCATTATATAACCATGCAAGAGAAGAGAGTGAAGGTTGTCTTCACTCAACACTTTCTAACTTTAAAGTTTCTTTTGCACAGGGAGCAATCTGACACCTAAATGAATCAGGCCCGTGATTTAAATATTTTCTGTGCTTTTTTGGGGACCTCCATAAATTTGTCTGGGTTCTTTGGAATGTCTATAAATAATAAAGCAGTTGAACACAATAGCGTATCATTCCTTTGTAATTGGCTATTGTCCGCCTTGCCACGTAGATATGTGTCTCCAGTGAGCAAAACTGAGACCAAACCATTTTTCATTTGTGGCTGAAAGATTTATCCCATGCAGATACAGGAAAGAAAGTGATAGTGGAAAATGGAGGGCACTTGTGGTTTTTGTCTTCTGACAGTGGAATATAATTTGCCAAATTACAACTCTGTGGATTGTCATGGTTGCTAGTGGGGTTATCAGTTAGAGATCATTGTGGTGGCTTCTGGACAACATAGCAGATATGGGAATTTGTAGAAGTAGACCTGTAATTCTGAATTTTTCCATACTGTAAATTTTGATTACAGATGAAGAGCCAGTGAGATCACACTTTCCATTACACAAGTGAAGACAGTGTTTAGCCTTGCAATAGTTAGGTCTTTGTTGCAGGGATGTTGAAATCGAATAGACAGAGTGGGCTGGTCTGGACCTTTTGGGGACCTTATCAGGTGTCCTGATCTTTTTAATTTGGCAGTTATACTGTGAGCATCTCCAAGCCCAAACATCTGTGGCTTCTCAAGCCCTGGAGTGCTGCGGGGAGCAGTTCCACAGCAGATGAACCTCTTTGGAAGAAAGGAGATACCCGTCTACAAAGATGAGCAAACTAAAGGATAGGATGAAAAAAAAAAATTGAATTTCTAACCTGCTCCACTCTTCCTGTTAAAGAAATGCTAAAAGAAGAGGATAATACTGCAGAGAGACTGGATTAGGAAAATGAAAGGCTTTTCCTTCTCAAAAGCCTTCAAATTGCAATGATTTCCATCGCCTTGATAAAATCAGATCTGGCTGGTAGTGCTATATTTTCTTTTGTGCTTTTGTAGTGATGATAAATTTTGCATGAAATGAAAGTAAATAGTTGTTTATACTTCATTTTACAGCAGCCAGTATGTCACTAAGTCAGCACTTCTCCTCCGAGATTTATAGAGCAGGATTTAGGCTAAATTGCTGGCATATGAGATTTCAGCCAAAGGTTGTTTTCCTTTAACCGTTTTGTTTTTCAAATGCCTTGGCTGATTTGAGGTTATTGGAGTCCAATATAATTACTTGCTTAATTGCTTGGAAGAAGTAGAGCTTCCGTAGTTCAAAAATGACTTATTTTCTTTAAAAATAACCGAAATTTGGCTTGGGGTTCTCTAGAATGCAATACACTATACAATTGTGTAATTTTATCCTCTTAAAAATTCCCTGAATAGTCATTGAATCTTTGGAAACTAGCTAATCTCCAGGAGAATGCAATAGGTCTGGCTATTTTCCAGGGTTTGCAAGAGGCTATGACAGCTTGGTAAGAAGAATGGTTTCTAAATCACTGCAAGACTGGGTCAAAGACACTAGCCTGCTGAAACCCAGTTGGTCTTCTTAATGACTCCAGTCTTCTCCGATGTCCAGCATCAGCCTCTGCTTTTAAGAGGTGACACAGAGCAGAGGAGAGAGGAAAAATTGACATGGAGTCCAGAGAGCTTGTGAATAAGGATGGATCAGTTAGATATTGGTCAGTGACGCTTTTAGCTATGCTGAACCAACTTGTGTTGTGTTGAAGCACAACAATAAAGGAGATTTATGAGAGGGATAACGTGTTAAGTGATGATGTGGAGGAGACTAAAGTAACACACAAGGCAATAGAACAGGCAGAACTGTAGCCTGCATGTTGAGAAGCGAGAGGGAATGCCAGGATGTTCCAGATCGTTATGTTTGTCCCCAATACCTCAGTACCTTTGTGCAGAGGATAAGTATGTCACCTTCAGCCTGCTCTCCTCTCCAGAGGAGGACTCGTTATATGAGTGTGTGTGTTCATGTGCCCGTGCAGTCTATCAGTCCCTCTGCCTTTTTCCTTATAATTCCTTCATTTTTTTATTCAATGCCAAGCAAATCTGGTGCAAAGGGAGGGGGTCTTACAGGCAATGAAATTCCAACAAGTTTCGTGAAAATTATACATTCTTGTGTAGAAAAAGAGAACCTGAAATTACTCCCAGAAAGACTCCCAGCTGAAGGCAGTGGTGCAACATGAGTCCTTACATATAGAAGCAACAAAGAATCAGCAGAAAGAGGGGTAGGGGGCAAGAGAAGCCCCAAGAGACACAGCCACAGGAAAGCTTCTCTAGATATTGCACTTTACCCCAAAATGCAATTTACAGGGAACCAGGCATTAGTTCCAGCACTCGCAAAGCCAGGAACTGTGCCTCTAACTGCAGCACACTTGGAAATTGTGGAAATTTCTGTTGCCTAACCTTACCCCAACTCATTGAAGGATGGTCTTTTTTTTCTTTTTTTTCTTTTTTTTTTTTCTGGCGGGAGGGGAGGGAGGGGAAGAGGTTCACTACGCTAGTGAGCTTGATTAGCCTTGTCAGCCGAGGTACCAGCCAAACACACTGGCTTTATGTGTTTTGCTAAGGGAAAGGTTTGCCTCTACTCTTTAGGGCTAAAGCTAACTTTGGGTAGAATACCAACATGATTGTATTAAATTTGGTCTTTGGCTTTTCTGGTGAAAATAGAGATTGCTTCTTCTGCTGGTGTGGCAGCAACCTGATTTCTAAGGATACAAAAATTAAAAAATGAATATGTATTAAAATAAAAACATCACTATGTTAGGAGGGATTTTGGTCTCTTTTTGGAGGGTGCTGCAAGACATTCCTCCACTGGGCATCTGGAAGATGGCAATGCATTCCTGAACCTCTACAAACCACAGAAGTGACTGTGTCACATGAGGGCTAAGTAGATGGTCACAGAGCTTTAGGGAATAGTGAGTGTGCTGAGGACAAGGTGCATCTTCTTTCACCCAGACACCATCTTGTGAATGCAGCAGACAAGAATTTCAGAATGATGGGAGAGGAAAAGATTCAAAGAGGCTGCGAAACAGTCTCCCTCTTGTCTTTTCATATTGCTCTTCGTCCGGGTTGTCTGTTAGGATGAGAGTTGTGCATCTCTCTTCTCCACCTATACCTATTCAGTTGCAGCTGTGTTGACCTCTGGGGGAAAAAAAAAAAAAAAAGAGTTCATTGCTGTTTGTAAATAGAGGAGCTGGACTATCATCTCAGAGCCTGGAGTGGAGGTTGCCATCCAGTCCAGCTCACATCAGCGTTACTCCTCAGAGACTCCATGTGAATCAGCAGGACTCCATCAGTGACTCAGACGAAAAGGTCCCAAGAGTGATGATCTGGGTTTTATGTCTGGACAGCTTGATCCAATGGATCTTGAAACCAGAATGTTTTATGTATTCAGAGGACAACTGTTTTGTACTTGCATGAAGAGAAGAACATCAGTTGAGATTAGTTATTCAGATGTAAAAGAGAAATTTCACTTCTAATATAACATATTGTATCTATTAAATCTATCGAACAATAGCTGGTTGCAAAAGCCCTCTTTATAATTGGCTTGTTTCAAACTAGTAGCAGGAGAAATCATACATGACTATGTCTGTTCTGATAGTTAACATTTAAAAGATAAAATGGAGATAAGAGGGAGTGGAGACATGCAGGTAATCATTCAGGTTGTTTTAGCTTCTTAGTGTTTGATTCTCGTGGATTTATAATTTTGTCTGTGTGCCAATAGTAGCTCATGGGATTAGACAGATTAGATACGAAGTTTGAAGAAGAAGACCTACATTGAGCCAGACTTCCACGGTTGCCTAAATCTGTTTCATTGGTCCACAACATGACTTCGGAAGGCTCAGATCTCTTAGGGCAGGTCACATCACTTTGCTGACTTAATGAAAATGTGAGGTTCAGGGACTGTGTCTCCACAAGGAGAACAGCTTTATAGCTTTTGCAGGAATAGGAGGCCCCTGTTCTTAAGTCTCAGGTAAAGTGCAGACCATGAAGTCTAATTTATAATAAATAAATACAATAGTACAGAACCAAGGTATGACATCGCATTACTTGAGGGCTTTAACTGTGGTAAACTGGACATTGCCATAAAGAAAATAATTAGGAAATGTACTTTTCTAAAAGGAACAAGAGGTTCAGATGAGGGGCAGCCATTCTGAGAAGGCAGAAAGAAACCAGTTAGAGCATCCCACACTAATACACAGCACAAGCATAGCCACTTGACCACACAAGAGTGCTGTGTGATCCGTATGTTGTAATTGAGATTGCTTAGCCAGGTTTCAACTCAGAATTAACTGCAAGCTGTCTAATTGAGTAGTAATAGCCAAATGGACTCTGAAGAGTTTTTGATTGAGAAATTCCTAAAGCTACATTTGAGAAGTCCTACAAATATTGACTTTCTGTACTATTGCTTGTAGTTCGTGGGTCCACAAAGACTTGTTTCTCATATTGTTTTCTCTTAATGAAGCCAATGACTGTTCTTTGGTGCTCTGTTGAGATAGATCAGTTAAAACCTATCTGAGACCAGGCAACCGTTCTGAATTGTTTGATACTGATCTCATTCTGTTTTTAAGCATTTTGATCCCTGTTATTTATCTTGGTGAGGATTGATTTGAGCTGCTGAACCTGAAATTCATCTGTTTTGACTTGTCACTAAGCATCTGTTTTAGCAGTGCTTTTTCCTGTACATTAAGCTTCAGCACTGTGCATTTGTAGCACTGTAACTGGAGTCAATAAAAAGTAAACACCGTGTCTAGAAGCTCTTAATCGGTATTTCACAGCCACATTAGCAACTCTGTCCTCCCCCTTGTCCTATCAAAAGCATACACTTAAGAATGGCAGGTCGTTGCTAATGTCATCCCTTACATCCAATTCAAAGGAATAATTCAGTTTAGGTACTCCTCCTTCTTCTTCTGTGAAGAACATGAATTCCTACGTTTTTTTGCAGTTTTTTCTTCATTTCTTCCTCCTGTATATTTCTTTAGAGAAAAGGAAAACACCAGGGTATTCCACTGTAAACAGTATGCATCTTTTGCTTTTAACATTTATTCATTTCAAACGGGTAAATATGTTAAAATAAATTGCATTCTGGGTGGGTATCTTAACCCTTTAATGCTGTCGGATATGGTGGGAGGGAGGGTACTAGCACAGGCACTTTGCCAGATTGCCAGCTTCATTCTTTATTGATTCCAGTTTCAGAAGAAAGAGGTCTGTATGGTCCTCTCTGGCCACTCGTTAACTGGAGACCTACAGCATCACCGTGGTGGATCTCTCGTCACTTTCTTTCCTTAAAGAATAATGTAAAACCTGGCACTGCTGGGCAGTTTGTGTGATTGTAACACTGCTGAGTCTTTCTTGCAGCCTGTGTCAAGGATTGAACTTTCCAAATTATGTATTTCAGACGTTGAGAAAGAAAGGACTTAATGGCTGTGACAGTCCAGACCCCGATGCAGACGATTCAGTAGGTCACAGCCCTGAGTCTGAGGACAAGTACAGAAAAATTAATGAAGATATTGATCTAATGATCAGCAGGCAAAGATTATGTGTAAGTACTCTGAGCTCCCTTTCATTTTTTTTACTTTTTGATATTTCTCTGAACCTGGCAGGCATTGAACAAGAAAGAAAACAAAGGTTGTGAAAGCCCCGATCCTGACTCCTCTTACGCTCTCACCCCACGCACTGAAGAAAAATACAAAAAAATTAATGAAGAATTTGATAATATGATCAAGAGCCATAAAATACCTGTAAGTACCAAAGGTTAGATGGCTGTCTGCTGATAACTGCTGCAGTAACAAACCATAACCCTTTCAGTTCTGGCTTCTTAAGGAAAAGATTTCAGCTGGAAACAGGCTTTAATAGCCCAATATATAATTAAACACTGTGGTCAGAAAATTTCACACACCATATTTTCCTTCCAAGACTCTACCTCTGACACACAGACAAAGCCTACTATAGGTGAAACCTACAGAAGGAAGTGAAATATACATATATACATTATATTCACTTGATTTACAGAACTGTTTTACCACACCACTCGCCCAAATTATATCTAAAAAATAATGATGGAAATCTTTCTTTGTGGACAGGCTAACAAACCCACAGAATATGTTCTGTGGTGATATAGAAAAAACAATGTAGAACTGAAATTCCTTTATATATCGTTATTAGTGCATTCTGTGCGTGTCACTTCAGTTCTCAAGTGTCCCTGCTAAACTCAGTTGCAGCACTGAAGGGTTACAGCTACTCACTCGCTGCAGAGAAACAGACTGCATGAGAGCCTAATGGTAGGATTCAGACATGTTTGTGTGTTGGGGTGATTTTACAGCTTTATCAGAGAATTTGCTTTGACCTCATCAGCATTTCTTTAATGCTTTAACATGAGCTAAATTTTGTTTTAACCAAGTCAAAATTTCTAACCATCAGTCATATGCCTTGCCAGATATCTAAGAGAAATAACTCTGCATGTGCTATTTTGTTTGCACAAGACATACAAGGGGAGAATACTTTGTCATTATGTTTAATATTACACGTATAAAGCCGAGAAAAAGAATGTGGAGGTTTGGACATTATATTTGGCCCTTCTTCCAAATGTGTGTGGAAGAGAAAGTAGCAAACCAAAGATTTGCCCAGGTCCAAAGAAGCATCTGAATTTGCATAGGTAACTGCTTGCTTCTAAAGGAGATCATTTGGATGTGTTCATTCCTCATTCCCACATGGTTGTATGGTTAGCTGCCAAAAAGGATGTCTGTATACCCAGAATGAACAAAGGCTCTTCTGCAGTGCTCATCAATTGTGTGTACAAAATCTGATACCTCAGCTGAGGATACCTCTTAAGGATGCTCAGGTTGAGTCTCATGCAGTATAAGTGTTCTTTCCAGTAATTCTCAGCAGAAAGATTTTTCACTCAGGGTAACTAAAATTTGAAGAATTTCTCACATCTTGGACAATGTATTTTTGCAAAAAAAATGTAAATAATAAAAGATTTTCTCAGAGACCAGAATGGTACCAAATTTGATGAATTAGCATTTGGAATGGCTGGTTAGGGATGCCCGATGTGAATATAAAATATCAGAGAGGAATATGTAAATATTCCATCTTTTTTTACCTCCCTGTTTATTTTCTTCTTCTGGACAGCTGTTTTTCTCAGGAAAAAAGAAGCTCTAAAGTTGTCACTGTGATTTTGGTTTCTCAGGCTGGAAAACAGTTTGACAAGTCATGACTGCAACATTTAGGGTGACTGTTATAAGCTGGAATGCTAACCCTTTTCCACGTCAAAATCTTAACAATTGCCCTTCCTTTCCTCTTTTAAGGATGACCTTCGGCTTGTTCAAATCAAAGTGACATATTTTTCAATCAGATAGTATTTAACCAAGCTACTTTTCCACCTTAAAAATTATGTTGGGAGCGGTCCTTCAAATCCTCTGTTTCTCTCATGCTACCTGTTTTTGTTCAAAAAAACCAACACATTATAACCACTTGAAATCTTAAGACATTAAAAAAACCCTTGGAAAAAAGCTCATTCCTGTGGTAGTGAGTTTCATAACTTTCGTTACCTCCATAAGCCTTGGGGAAAAATTGTCTTTTCTACAAAATGAGGGAAGTTCTAGGAATTGAAACAATGCAGTTAATCTAAACATGGCACAGCACTTTTGTCCTCCCCAAAATTAATGGATTTTCCCTCTGGTTGCTTTCATTAAATTTAACCTTTTGACATCAAATATAGTCCTACTTCAGCTATTAACTTCATGATTAACTTGGTGTCCTGAGCTGTATTTTGGGTATAATGTCACTTCCTACCTTGCGGGGATGTTACAAGGTACAACGTATTATCTTTTTGTGAAATTACTTCAGAGATGCTTCAGAAATACAAAACTGCAAAATGCAGCATTTCTTTTAATGTAGGACAGGATATCCCTTCTTTGAATACTTCACACGCAGAGCTCAAGGTGTGTGAGCTCCATCAAGCTGCTAACCACAAAAGAAGAATCAGTAGGTGTTCTCCCCTAATGCAACAGGGGCTCCTTCTTTTGGCATAAGCCAAGATGTAACGGGCAAGATGGAGCCCAAAGCAAGTACAAAACGGAAATTTGTAAATATTAAATATTTTAACATATATGTAATACATTATATACCATAATGTCCTTAGCTGTACAAATCAGTAAAACCTCAGGGAAGTCAGGGAAGTTATATTCATTTACTTGTGATCATCAGAGGTAGCCAAGAAAGTTGGAGGGAAGAAAGCAAAATTGACCAAAAAGTCACCAAGTCAAGTCATTAAATCACTGCTTAGAAAATATATAAAACAATGCAGTGCCAGTGCCTGGTCTTGTAATAGAATAAAGCTGCTGCCAAATGAAAACAAAATTGGCTTTTGCTCCTAACAGCTAAAGCCAATAATGTTTCCTCAGATAATTTTCTGGGGATAAGTATTTATATTGTTCTAAAACATCTGATAATAATTAGACATTTATTTGTAGTATTCATAAGAGTGATGAAAGCAGAGGAGACAGAAATAGTCCACTAGAAGGGAGCTGTAAGTATCTCTGTCTCTAAATAAATGAAGGCCTGGTTGAACATGGGAAGGATAAAAACAATATTTAACACAGAATGTTTGGTCCATTGATTTCCAAGGGTTTTCGGTCCCCAACACTTTGCTTTGCACAACAGACCACAGCTTGTGGAGCGTGCATCTACCGCAGCATGTGCTGTACACTGACGGTTTCCTCTCAGGTGAGCCATCTGCCCTCTTGGGCGATTGTGTCCCAAGGAGAAAAGACAGAGACATGAAGAAAAGGCAAAATGTGGCAAGCTGCACACGCGTTAGCGTAAGGCTACGTCCATGTTAGTAAATTAGCAAATGGCAAGGAATGTACCGAGGCAGCGGGAGGTGCTTATCTCGGCCCTGCGTTGTTTGAACAGTCCCAGGCATGCTTTTGGCACCTGCCAAATAACGCTCTCTCAGACAATTTCTTAGCTCTGTTTGGTAGTTAGCTCAGGCCAGGAACAATTCCCAATTGTCAGTTTATATGTAGTCATGATGTTTTTGAGGTTGAGAAAGCTTAATAGTATGGACATGGGCTGCTCTGTGGCCTCAGATGGCCTCAGTTCCTAGGCAAGTTTAATTTACTAATATAGATATTACGCAAGTGCATCATAAGCTTTAACGTCCATCAGGCCTAGCTGGAATAGATATGCCCCGTGACTTACCACCAAGAACGACCAGGGAATCTGCAGTAGTTTGCAGTTCTCGGTGAAGGACATATAAGCCTGTAACAAAATTCGGGCAGCCAGAGCAAAACTGTAGCTAGAGGCTTAGAGACAAACTTCTCTCTCTAACCTTTCACTGCAGAGGAGAAGGAATAAAAACTACTATATCCCAGATGCAGTGTGTATTGTTCTGCAAAGCAGAACGTAAACTGACTTTGCCCTGGTAAAATTGCCTATGAAGTGCTCTGTAAATCGATATAAGTATATCCAGGCAGGTAAAATGGTATATCCAGTATAGCCAGACCATTAGGTAAAATGGTGAAAATGAAACAATTACTACAGAAATCAAGAAAATAATTTGCTTGACTAGTTTAAAAAAAAGATTTTTTTAAATGACAAAAGGAAAGCTAAGTATCTGTTTCAGCAGTGTTTATGCGTTTCAGGACTAGTGAGACTGGCAGCCACAAGAGCAACCAAGACTGGAGCTCTTTTGTGCCGTACTAATGTAGGGAAAAGACTGCAGCAAAAACTACAGGGTTTGGTTTGTACATGGAAGAAATACAAGGCATAATGATGAAAGTGGATGAGCCTGTTGAGGATTGGCAGGGCCTTCAGATTTACATTTGTACCCGTGTTTTAGTTTAGTCAGCTCAACAGAGGTTGGGATTAGGAAAATAAATTGAGAAAATAGAGACAATATTGGTGTCATCAGCTGTCTACCCAGGCTTGGAGGGCAGGTTTCACAGATCTCATGATACAGGTGAAGAAGACACTGTGCAAAGTCCTCCCCAGTGGGAGATGATCGGTTAGACATGGGTGGGTACTCGAGCAGGAAGAATCCTGTGCTCGAAGCCACCAGGCAGAGAGATCTCCACCACAGCCTTGAACACTGCGATAACAAGAGACTCCATGTTGGCTTATTCATGTCTCACATCAGGCTGGAGGTGGAGCCAAGACATCTGTCTTCATGTGAATTCACTGGCTAAAACCTTTTGAAAAGGCAGAAACCAGCAGCAGCAGCTGGCTTTGAGCTCCAGGAGCAGCCATGCACTTCTGACTTACATGGGATTTGGGAACCTCTTGGGTCCTTCTGTGGCCAGTGAAGAGAATGTCTTGCTTCAAAGCATACCTTCAGGCTGATAAAATCTTTCAGGCTGTGCTGTGTGAACCTGTTTCCAAGGACACTAGACCTCAGTCGTGGCATACACTGGTACTCCTTGTGTGATGTACTTCGTAAATTTTCCTTTGAAAGACAAGCCACACATGCAGCTAATGAACTGGACTTCAACTGTAAAAACATCTGCAGGCAAAGAAAAAGCTTGCTCCTGAAAGAAATAAAAACATACTTTAGCAATTACATTTTTCATCATGTAATCATTTATTCTATTTTTTCTATTTGTGAGGCACAAACATCAGTGTTTCAGGATCCCTACACAGACCCAGCAGCATGTGTAGTTTTGCTCCTTACCCACTGAACACATAGCTTCCCAAGGCACCTCTCCTCCCCCTCCCACCTCTACTTAAACCCATCAACTCTGTGGAAAAGCTGGTCCTTGGGGTGCACTTCAGCTTCTCAGCAAAGGGAATCGAGTCCCAGCGTGCAGCTCTGGCTGGGGAGCAGTGCCAGGAGGTGGCCTGCCCGGTCCTGGCTGTTACGCTATGGCCACCTCTCAACAAACCCAGGCCACAGGCTATGCGGAAGGTTTCAGAGCTAAATTAACACCTTGAAATAAGTCCCAAGGCATTTGTGTAATGTACCCATCGCATCATACCCTGAACTAAAATCTTGCTGTGTGTTTCAGCAGTTAAGCAAAAGGATTCCTCTATATTTAGAGTAAAATTATGTCTGCCCCTAGAAAGGGGAGAGGACACAAAAGAAAACTTAAGGGATAACCGTAATTTGATGGCCAGTTCTGTAACAGGCAGGGCACAGCCAACAGCTCTGGCCAGCCGGAGGAGAGACATGTGGGTGGCACAAGGTCAGGGCCCCTCTGTTGCCTGGCACAGCAGATTATGTGTCCAGCTGTCAATGTACTCCCTCTAGGTCCTTGAAGACTTACCAGCGCTATCAGTTGCCAAGAACAAAATTAAAATCTGTGATTTTCTCCCTCCGAAGATGTTACAAGGCTGGTTTGAAGAATTTTTTGATGGGTTTAGACTTTTGAAAATTACAAGATTTTTAAATGGTAAATAAAGGGGTACTTCATTTGCCTTCGGGTATTTGAGTATTTAAAATGCTGTCAGGTAACTGAAAAAGTTTTCTTTCTGTTCACGAAGACAAGAAATTAATTCTTTTTAAAACAGTTAAATTAAATATGGGGTTCTAATGTATTTGAATGCCATCAGAGTCTTAATTTCAGAGAAATTCAGGCAACTGCCACCCAAGAAAACCCCAAACAGTAAACCCACCAACCAACCAATAAAACCCAAGTTGGGCTTTCTACGAGCATGAGAGTCAGGTACTGCATCTCTCGCACCCTCTGTCAGAGCAGTCCATAATTTGGTTCTCATTGAAAGGGATTCCTGCAAAGTAAAGTGGCTCAGAAGAGGTTCCTGCCTTGAAGTATGAAAACAGTGTATTGAAAATGCATCACCAAACACCATCACCGCCCCCCAAAAAAAACCACAAAAAAACCCACCAAAAACAGAAAACCCCAACAAAAATAAAGACAAAGAACCCAAAGACTGACGTGCATCAAAAGTTCTTGTATTTACTACCTGTCCCTGAGTAGAACTTTATTTCTTTTAAGCCCCTCCAAGCTACGATAGAAATCTTTAAAAAATTGATTTACTGTGTTGGTGACTTTAACATGATTTAGGATCATTCTGGTTGCTAAAGCAACATAAGCTGAAATTAAACTTTCCCTTTTGCGTTCCACACCTTCTAATTTTTCTCCATGCAATGAAGTCATCATAATCATGTAGCTTTGATCTTGCAGTCATCTGTGACACTAGATTAAGATATCACAAGTGAATAATTGCAACTCCATAGAATGAAAGAAAAAGAAAATTAAGCCTCATAAAGCAGGGGTTTGTTTTAAACAAAAAAAAAAGGTGAAAAATTCTTCCCAGCTTTTACAAAGTAAATGTGTAAGCTGCATTAAGGGAAGATGGAATCATGGTTTGAAAAATCATATTTAAAAGCCTTGGTAACTCATTTGAAACTCTTCTCTTGACTCTTGGGGGAGGGGGCTGAGCGTAAATATTTTAACCACCAACTACAAAATATTTGAACTAAATATAGAGTAACTGTACTTTAAGGCTGTTGTGCTTCTGTACTATTCTCGTCTTTGTTTCCCTTTTTCGCCTGTGCAGGCTGTTCCACCACCAAACTTTGAGATGCCAGTTTCTATCCCAGTGTCCAACCACAACAGTTTGGTATACAGTAACCCAGTCAGCTCACTGGGAAACCCCAACCTTTTGCCGCTGGCTCATCCTTCTTTGCAAAGAAATAGCATGTCTCCTGGTGTGACACATCGGCCTCCAAGTGCAGGTAACACAGGTAGGCTCTGTTCAGTCCCATGCCTTTGAATGCTCTTTTTATCAGCTGCTTGTGTGCCTTAGGTCACTTTAAACTGTACTCTGAGAAACAAGAACTCTGTTTTTACAGGTCATAACAGTTTGTTCAGAATTGCTGTGTTGAAAAGTCAAAAGAAGAGCCAAAGGGGTTTCTATTCCCAATTTAGAAAATTAAAAAAAACAAACAAACAAAAAAAAAAAAACCCAAAAAACAAAACAAACAAACCAACCAACCCAACATTCTAGAAAAAGCTGAGTATTGACTAAGAATGAAGGAAATCAATAAAGGATAAAAGGGCAGACAATTTGCTGTTTCATAAAAAGGCAGCTTGTCTATTTAATTCATGCAAGAACTCACTATACCATAAAGCTTAAGGGGCCAGGGGAGAAAATTTAGCTAACGTAAACAAGTTGAAGCAAGCAAGATAGGACACTCATTACTTAAGTCATCAGTCTAGAGGCTAAACGCAAGATTTATTATTATTTATGCATTCACAGGTTCCTTGATGGGTGAAAGTTAGTTGAGCTCTGTACTTGAGTGCCTTGTATAGCAAGAGGCTGTGCTTTGCTCTGGCGATGATGAGGGCTCACCTCTGAATAGGATAAATGGGGATTAAGTTCATTCAGTCTGTCTGGCTGAAGCAACTTCAAGATCCTTAAGTATACTGGATTCAAAGAACCATCTGAGGTCCCCAAGTGCAAAGGGAAGTTATAAAAATCCTCAGAGTGAATGTCTATGAAAGGCTGAGGAAATTATAATGAAAAGCTATGTAAATATATGTTATAGCTTCTGAGTTATGTTCTCGTAAAGGAACTTTGAGTCTGTTCCTCCTGATCCTATGTGGAAGCATTTGCTTTTCTGACTAATACTGAACTAAAGATAGTTTTCAAATGAAGGACTACTGTACATAATTTTCAAATATCATTTACTTTTCATATGCTGTGGAAGTATGAAAATAAAATAATGAAATGTTGTCTATTACGTATTTTATTTGTCCTTGAAAGGCAAATATCTTGTGCGGGTAACATTAAACATTACAATTTTATGACTGTGGGTCTGATCCAATCCCTGTTAAAGTCAGAGGAAAACAGTCGTGGGCACTGGAGCAGGCCGTCTGAAGGTAGAGAAAATGTTTTGAATGTTTGCATGTTATAATTTATTGTGCTCATTTGTAGTATTTCATTTCAAACCCCTAGGTGGCCTGATGGGTGGGGACCTCACAACCGGTGCAGGCACCAGTGCAGGTAAAGAGAAAAGAATTTATATTTATTTTTCTAAGTGAACAAAGGACTTCCTTCAAAGACCGAGTCCTAAAATAGCTCCATACTGGAGGTGGGTTATTAGAAAGTGACCAGCATTGGTTTATTTCCCCCAGCTCGGGGGCAGGGAGTTTATAGTTGTGCTTCTCTTATTGGTAGGGAGAGACTTGTTTTCAGCAACCTCGAAAACCTTGCACCTCAACAAATTCCACAGACACAGATGTCTGTTTTCCTTCACCTTAGCCTTTCCATGAAAACCTTTGGGTCCATTGCATAGCCCTGTTCAGGCAAAATTCCTGCTGAGGCCAGTGTTAGAAACCCTGATCCTTTTTAAATCACAGGGAGTTTTTCCATTGACCTTAGTGGAATTGGGGTTTTGTTTTATGAATTTAAGTTTGAGTGAAGATTTCAATATTGAGTCTTTCATTAGACTTCAATCTACTAGCACAGATTTTATTTCAAGCCCCTGCTTTAAGACCACTGCTAGTCAGCAAAATCTGTTAGCATTTACTTAAATAATCAGTAATTAACTTAAGCTTAGTTTTATATATTTACTTAAGTGCTTTGGTACACAACTGGGAGAGGATTTTCAAAATACCCGTGCAGAGAAAAAGATTAGCCCCGTTAGTCCTGCTCCCATGGAACTGGTGAGAGCTGTACTTGCTAAGGTCTGTGTTATCAAAGCAATGTTGTCAGAGTAGTCCCCTTTGCTCAGTAAACTCAGTGGTTTGTTAGCAATGTCAGCAATGTTGCGTTATTACAAATACGGATTACAAAAGACAATGGCAAGATTACTGTTTCAGTTTGAGAAGTAAACACATATGTTTGAAGAAAATAAGCTGAGTGGTACAACATGGAGCACATCCAATTTTACTGGGTTAACTGCCTGCTCTCAGAAAGAGCTGTGTGGAAAAATAGTTGTAAGATCCATTTTGTGCACTACAAACCTAGGCTGATATATATGCCGTTGCGTCATAAAATTACTTATAAAGAAATTCTGGATATAGCGATCTTTTCTTTCTTGGCTCTTCCTAGCCTTCGTTAGACCACCCTCCCCCTTTTATCTTCATGCATAGATAAGTCACAGATGTTTGAGTGATGCATTTGCAGTAAAACTGAAACTGCACAGCATTGTGTCGGAAAGGCACTTTCAACGCATGCTGAAGCTTTGAGGGGTCATTTTGTGTTAATTTAGGAGTAGAGAAGGCAGACCACGGGAACTTAGCTATTAGTCTCCTTTGTTCGCAAAAAAAAGAAAGCATGATAGAAAATTACAGTTTTGTTAATTATCTTTTGTTAGCCTGCGAAACACATGTAAAGAAAGATTGATTCTGACGATGTTCGCATTTCATCTCGCTTTAACCTCGTGTACAGCAGAAACTTCACGAACGGCCGCGGAGGGGCTCGGGTGGGAGATCGATTGCCCTATTAAGGGGCTCCCTCTACTGGCTCATCAAGAGATGTCATTGTCTCGTTACTGGTTTCCCTGTTCCTTTAAAAAGGCGCTGGAAAGCAATTAGTGTAGAGGGCAATCTTTTCTTTTAAAAGGCGCACACGCTAAAATAAAAGTTCCTCTACACACGCATTTCACTTAATAATCCTTGTGCTTAATAAAATCTGTATATCAATATGCCAGTTGAAAATTTATATCCTTTCTAAATACATTTTTTCTGGGAAATATATTAAAAGCATATATAAGCATAGGAAGAGGAATAGCTTGATTATTCACTCACAAATTAAGAGTTTGTATTTCCTGGGCGCAGCGTTATGCATTAAGCTCTCAAGCATTGTAACTTTGGAGTAGGCAATTGATTTGAGGGGCATATGTATGAGGGGCATTGCTAGGAATGCATCATAAATATTTAATTGTATGAATAGTCTTTGTTCTTTATCTGGCAACAAGAGCTTTAAACACCATTAAAGAAGTGTTTTCTAAATCTCTTAAATGCAGAGCAGTAGGAAGAATTTGATACAGGGCTGAAGGAAGATTAAAAGGTCACTATAAGGTTGAATCCTCTATCTTAGATGCATCATTCCACAATGGCACTATTTTGGACAGTCCTCTTTCTTTAGGGTGCAGAAGAATAAACATCAAAAGTTCTCTTTGTTCATCATTCTTCACAAGAAACAGAGACCTCTGTGTTTTTTTTCAATTTGGCATCTTAGAAGCTGGTAGCATGATCATGTGGTTTAATCTGTTGGGGTTCATACTTCTGGCCAAATTAGAACATCAAGAATTTGCATTTTTCTCCAGTGTCCAAAAATAGCATATATTCAAAATAAGATACTCCAAGAAGAAGAGTCGAAACAGTTTCATTTCTGCCATTAAAAAATGAAACTACTTTTGATTGCTAACACCAGGCCTCAGTTACTGCACTACTTTAACAAATTACATTATAACAAATTACATTATAACTGCAATATCAGAAATGGAAAAAAGATTAGTTAAGTCTGTGTTTTGAGAAGTATGTTATTTTGTTGGTTTGGATTATATCAAGTAATAACCCTGAAATCATCCACAATTTACCTTGGGAGTCAACCCAAGACATAAATAGAACTTTAAAAAGCTGACACTATTTCTTTATTGCCCTACACAACTAAATATCGTTGGTGGTATTTTTAAGTTAAACCGAGGTTATCTCAGGTTTGTTAAAGTAAATTTGTTCTTAGCCAAACACTGATTGAATAGTTTCTATCATGTGATAGTAGCAACTGCCAACAAAACTGGAGTAAACTTCACATTTAGTATAGTTGCTAAATTGTAAACACAGCAATGTCTTTGACACTATTCTCTCAACCCAGAGGCTTTTGATTGAAAGAGAGAACAAGAACTTTCTGGACCCAAGTCGGTAATGGTGTAAAACCATTCTAGCTTGCCCCATAACTAATATGAAGACTCAATGATGTGTTACCTGTTTACATAATAGACCCTGTGAAGTTCTTTTCATTTTTAGGGACCGTAGCCTTTAACAAAACCACTTAACAGTAACTTGAGAAGAAATAAATATTGTCTATGAAGTTTTAGTGCTGTAAATTATCTGAACTCAACTTTTATTCGGTGGCTCAATATTTATATTGAAAGCCTGACAAAAGATTAAAACTTAAAAATTTTTTCAGTAGTCTTAAAATCAAAATGCAACAGTATTGGGGAACATCTTTCTTTGCATTTGTACTTTAAACTTTTGATTTTCAAACTGAGTCATGCCTTTGAGTTATTTTTTTCTTTTTTATATGGTTTTCAGATTATGACATTTTGTATTTTGTAATTACATTTTCTTTTGAATAGAATAAGGCCATCTGAATCAACAGAATTTCTTTCATTTTAAACCACTATAAATAATAAAATCAAAGGAAAAATTCAATCTCAAGTTTCAAATCCAGGATGGATATAATAAAAAATATACTTGCCTTAATTGTTTATTTACTTCCTGTGATTTGTTTATTTCACTATCTGATTTTTTTACTGCCTCCATCTTAACATTAATGTTAAACTAAAGGAGCAAGTTACTCAAAAGCACTTGGGACTCTACAAATGCTGTCAGAGGGGCTAAGTGCTTGGTTTTTAAATCAAGCATCCTCAAACTAACTTTACCCCTGTTCTTTAAAATCATTAGAAACTGGAAAGATCAGCAACGCCTTTTGAAAAATTAATCCCATGTCTTTTTAATAACTGAATCCTGTATTTATCTATAAATCAGCATTTCCTTCTGGAAATTAATGACAAGCTAACGGCTGCCTCATCATCTTCTGAGGGCTGAGGTCCTGGGTCTGCCAGCCAGTATCGTAATTTGGTAGTGCTTTCCTGCTTCTTTTTCTTTTCTTGGTCAGGTGCTGACTGTGGGTGAATGTATTCTATACTCTATTTCAAGCCACATGGGAGTATATGTAGTAGTAGGGGATTTTTAATTTATAAACCCTCAGGGCAGAGGCAATCTGGATTGTATCTTCTCAAAAAAGAGATTTACTAAAAAGAAGCAATCTGCCCAAATAGGCCTACAGGCAGTACCAAAATTAAGCAAGGATTCCAAAGGCAACTAGTTCCATTAGTGTCTTTTGAAACTATGAATATAAATAAGCAAACTAATACTAAAAATAAAAAAAAATATATATAAAAAATTAAAAGGTTACATAAATATTCTCCACTGTGCCCTGAAATCATGCTTGGCGTAGTCAAGAGAAGATAATTATTGGGCTACAAGTTTGGAATATGTTAAATAAACAAGTGAGCTTATAACAATGATTCCCAAACCACAGTTTATGGGCAACCTGTTAGGACTGGGTTTGCCAGGGAGACCGTGGTAAGTCGTTGCCCTTCCCATATTACTCGAAGAGTGCAGTCGCCCACAGACCTCTGATCCAAAGATTGGGCAAGATGCAGTACAAAAGTATAGTAAACAATAGTTCCTGTCCAAGGAAGTTTACTGTCCAAAAGAAAGAACATGCAGTCATTCATAACAGAGCTCGTGGTGCAATAGTGCCAAATGCAAACAATAAGAAATCATAAATTAGCAGGTTGGCTTAAAACCATGGAGGGGGATAAGAAATGAAAAACACAACAGCCCTCCTTTCCTCTTTACCAGTCATATTATGCCAGTAAGTGTTCCTCTTCCAAACTTCCCTCCACATAAGGAGGATATATCCTCTTTTTTTGCAGTGTTTTAAGGGAAGTACCTACAGGTAGGAGATTTGTGGTAAAGCACGAAGAACACTAGAACTTGCTTGGCAGCTCTAATACATAGTACGAAGGAAACTATCTAATGACACCTGAATTTCATGTCTTTGTAAGCAGCCCACACAGGCCTTTCCAAAAATCCTCTTCTTGCCAACAAATCTGTTTTACGCAGCTTATTAGGGCTCTTTTCATACAGGTAAAAATCATATCAGTGGAACTTTGAGAATAAGTTTGAAAGGTTAGATGCTGCTGTCCATGTAAAAATAAAAAGAATCTTGCAATGGGTGTCATGCAAAGTTTGGATGCGTGTGTTTTAACTAACTCATGTGACCCCATCAGCAATGAAGAGATCCGTGTAAGATCATTCTGAGTAGATCTTAATGAAAATCTGTGAAACTTTGGCCTTTAATAGGTTTCCATCGGTTGTGTTAGTGTTGACTTAGTAATTTATTTAGTTATTCTCTGTATCATCATCTCTCTAATCAGCAGTGTCTCAATATTTATATTTATAAAAAGACAGCTTGAAAGGATTGAAAGGGAGAAAGCCCTAAGTTCACATGTAATGAACAATTAAGTGAGTCATACAAACTGTGGTTCTTTGAAAGTGGGATTTTAAAGACAGGCATGATTGACTTCTTTTCCTTTATGACAAGCAGTTTCAAATGTTCCTCAAGAATAACTTGGATTCTTTAGATAAAATCCTTTTCCTGGTGAAGTCTTTGGGAATTTTATGCTTTACTGCAGTGAGGCAGGGATTTAATTGGGTTTTTTGTCTGTGCATTCTTGATCATTAAGACACCACACTGTCTTCTGTTGCACACTGCAATCCACATTCTTGTTCAAATTCAGAAAATATAAAAAGGCATTGCAAATTAGGAAACATCTGGATTTCATGCTTGTCCTGAGTCCTGAAAGAGATGGTTGATGCCTCGTGGATCTGGAATGCAGCAATGACTTTGCTCTGAGAAAGAAAGCAAGAAATGCATTTAACCTCTTGAAGCTGGGACGGCAGCCACACATGGAAGCTCCTGGCAGTATTAGGTTAATGTGACCCCTGCCCTTTAACTTTTAGCATGATTCCCCAATTAAGATATTCAATCCATAGGTTCCATTTGTTTTTCAGATCTCTTGCAAGCTAATTTTTCCTTTGATAACAGTTGGAACAGTCTCCCAGAAATAAAAGCCAGAGGAGACAGGAAGAGATCAGTTACTGGTCTTTTCTTTGTGCCTGCTTAAATTTCAAAACCAATCAAAGTAGCAGTATCTGTGTGCAGAACACTTTCATTTTCTGTGTATATCTGTTCTAATAACGTTGGTAAGTTAAAAATATAAGTATATGCCATTTGTGCTTAATATATGTAGTCCTGAAACCTTCCTGACATTGAAATTTAAATTATACATTCTTCATTTTTCAATAATTGTGCATTTAACAAAAATCAACAATTTAATTTTAGCTACATGTTTATGAAAAAAAAAAAAGATGTTAACAGTTCTACAATTTCTTTGGAGAAGCAAGAAAGTACAGTTTCAAATAATGTGTTCAGTTTATAATAGGAATTACTTCTTGTCTTGAAATATTTTTCCCCAAACTGATATTTGATTTCGAACGCCAGAATAAGGAAATTATTTTTCATCAGCAAATAATTTGTTCAAAGCAGATGATTTGACAAAGGGTCTCAGTCGGTCTGTCAGGAGGAGAAATAAGTCTTCTATCTTTCCCAGGCTCATATCTTCTCCCTTCATATCTTCAGAAAACACTGTATTTTCAGTAATGTAGTTTTCCCTCCCATATAACTCAGCTTTTTTTCCCTTTCTTCTGACTCTAGAACAGCTCATATAAAAAAAGAAAAAATACTATTTGTTTTTCACATAAACAGGACTAGAATGGAGCTTCTTTTCAGCTAGCATGCAAGAAGGAGGAAAATATATGCTCCTAGAATGCATTATTTAATTGTTTTAATGATGTAAGAATTATCTTAGAGCCACGAGAGACCCACTAAGTCCTGAAGACATATTTTGGACAGGGGGTTGTCTCAGATAGGTGTGGCCCAGATACGATTTGTGCATCCTGCACATTAAGAGATCAGGCTTGTGCTACTTAATGCGAAATTTTTGGAAAAACTGTTTCCCAAGGTAAATTTCAAGGAAGCACCACTGAAAACCATCCTCAGTTTTTGACCTCTCCTAATAGACTAAACCTTAGTGTGGAAGATCACTGCATTCCTAGTGCAGATCATGGACTAACCTTTGCAAATGTGAACAGTGAGCGAGGAGGGAGCACTACGCGAGGTCTGGGGACATTGCGCTGTGCCTGCGCCTCCGGGGAGCAGCTGCAGCACCAGGGGCAGGGGCAGGGTAGCTGTTTCACCATGGTAAGTCACTTTTAAGTGTCTGGTCCCTGACATTTTGTTTGGACCTTAAAAACTTGTAACACACAGGAATATTGTTCTGATGCTCCTTGTGCAGTGCCCACGTTTGAAATACAGAAGTGTAATTTTCATAAAGCACAAAACTGAAGACCACTGTGTCATTTTCTTATTTTTCTCAATAATTACAATTTAGTAACTGTGATGATTAGCTGAAGCTTCAAGCAAAACAACATTGCTTGAAATATACAGGTTTTGAGATTAGCATAGCTATTGATAAATTTGTTAGAACAAAACAGTGTTTTGGAAGTGGAAATAAGTGAATCAGTACAATCACAAGTAAAGATATAGGAAAGATGGTGTTTCTGCATCAAAGCTGTATGCTCTGAGATTCCTGAAATGGGGCACAGTTAAGGAATTATGAAAGCAAGTAGTAAGATGCTATGAACAGACAATGTAAGAATATAAGCATACTGACAGTGGTAACTCTTCTGCAAATTTAAAATCAAAAACCAAAAGGACCTGGATCATCTATTGCTCTGTTCCTTTCCTGAGCAAAAATAGGAGGAACAAGGATGATCATCCTTGAAGAAGGAAGAGAACTCCCTCTTCTCTCAGTGTATAATTAGCAACAGACCCTCACTGCCTATGCGATATACCCCTATTCCAAATGTTGCAAGGAGGGAGTCCAGAGATGTGCTGAAATATCTGCCTGCAGCTTGGGAAACCTGATGGCAATAAGAAATGTTTTGAAGAGTTGCTCACAGCTCCTTATGTGGGTAGGAACAGGCTAATTCTGTAGAGAGTCATGTGCCACCTTTACATTTATTTTATTAAGGTGTGAACTCCAAGACTAAAGTGGGAGAATACCTAGTGCAAGAACTACTTTAGAAACATTTAAAAACAGATCCTATTATAGCAACAAAACATAACCACAGTGTTGGTGATCAGGTTAGTTTGCCATGTACTTCGTTATGCACTTGACTCAGCAGTAAAGTATTTGCATGAAGTGTAATGGTCTGTGATACACAGGTCAGGTTTCTGTGTTCATGGCCTTTCATTCTACATCTAAACAAACTCATCTATTTCTCCATTTGGCTGAAAAAGCATCTCAGATTTCTAGCCTCCTAGATTCATGGCATGTCCTTAGATTTCCAGAAATGTGTTTTGCAATGTGTTCTGTGTTGTCAAGTGGCCAAAGAGCCACATCTTTACTTTCAGCTTCTGCCTGAGAAGCATCGTCTCTGTCTTGAAGGAAATCTGAGCCCAGTTGCTGCAGTATGGAATACACATGCCCTTTTTCAGCCATAGTTGCATGCACCTGCAACTACTCCACATAGAGTAGATTGTAAGGTTGTTCCAAATTTTATATGGCACTAGCCCAAGGGTTAGAAATAATTTTGACTACTTCATCCCTGTAAACAGTTCATTAAGGTAGCTGACAGTACTCAACATGAAAATTTGAAGAGGAAGGGTTGGTTTTTAATTCTTTCATAATGAGGAACCATGCTGCCAGGACACCCTGGGGGCTGGGGGCAGCTGGGGGCCCGGGGCAGCGGAGGCTCCAATGGGGCTTCTCAGCCAGGACCCATCCTGCTGCCCCAGCAGGGAGCAGGGCAGGAGAGGGGGCAGCTGGGGGCAGACCCAGCGCCAGGCACCTCCGTAGGGTTGGGCCAAGATGTTGGCCCGTGGGTGGGAGTCTGGATCAGGACCAGTGAAGGGAACCATAAGACTAGTTAGAGGGCTTTTAAGGACATTGAACAAGAGATTTAGCAGTAAGACCCATACTGTCTCAGTATGCAGCATGTGAGCCTAAGCACTTGAACAAGCCCAGGGACATAGCAAAACTGAAGAATGCGAGCCACAGAACTGGGAAGGCAGTCTCTTCACAAAATACTACAAATATAATCAGATCATACAGACAGTTTTCCTGGGGAATTTTGATGAGACCATTTACCTTCGCTGCAGTGGAAGCAGTGGAGATTTGCCTCGTTTCCAAAATGAGATATCACTAACACCCAGAATTGTGAAATGGGATGCACAGTGTAACCTTTAGCTTTGTGCAGTCCTGGTGCAGATGGTCCTCCATTTACACCTAGATTGCCTACAGTATTAGCAGTATTTTAGTGATTCCCAAATACTGCCTTTTTTTCCCAGCACAGGGCAACTGCAGTGCCGTTAGAGCCCTTCACGTGGCTTTAGACTTAAAGAGCAAGTATTTCCTGTTAACAGTTATACAACCTGCATGGCAAGAATGAGTGAGTTAGAGAGACACCTGGGACATCAACTTAGGCTTGTATTATTGTAGGGATGTCTACCTTTTTATTCACATTGTTTCTAAATTATTGGCTTTTTATAACAAAGGGTTGTTGAGACAGTTTTCTCCTTATTCTCTTCCTATTCTTCCAAATGGCATTCACAGCACTTTTGTCGTATTTCAGACCAAAAAGCAGCTGATATTTCACACAGTGCTTGAGAATTCTTTCACACAAAGTCAGTAATTTTTATATACCACATCTGTCTGAGCTGGCTCCCAGTAATTCAGTAAAAAAGGTCTGTTAGTGTAAAGAAGTGACAATGGGCAGCTACTTTAACGTAAAGATTTTCTTTTTTCTGGGTGAGCATATCTGCATATTGGTTTTCTTCTACCACTTGCCGTCAGTAGAGGTTATGTACCGTGAACTGACTAGCATGCAACGTGTGAGTAAGGACCTCCAGTTATCTCTTTTAAAAATTCTGTTTAGGTGAACACCAGTAGAGCTCCCTGGCATTAGTGCTGTATTGTTGGTATCTCTTCTGTTTGGGTGGTGAACCATAGCCTGTTTCAACAGTGTGTAGGAATTTTTAAAAAAGCTTTACACATAAGATGAAAGAGAGAAAAGGAACCCTTTCATTGGCTTTTAATTACAATTAGGAACAATTACCATTCCTCCAGAAAGTGGGAAAATTAAGTGAGTGAAGGATGCAAAACTAAATCTAGCAAAATTTCTATTACTACGTTGATTCTTTTATATATACATATATTTTGAAGTGGAAGTAAAGTGTAGCATAGTTGTTTCCATGTTTATATAGATTCATTCTGAATTTAACATTCTTTTTGAGAAGCTTGGTGGTCAGGCATTACGTCATATATATGGGATGTGCATTTAACAAAACCCACTAGGAAGCAGGAATCCTCCATGAAATGGAATGTACATATTCTTCTTGGAAGAATTATGATAATTTCCACAAGTAAAAGCATACACTTGTTGGAAACTTGAAATGGTCATTAATATTTATTGGAACTCCTTTGAGAATTTGAAAGCTCTTTTCCTATTAAAATTAATGGCAGGTAGGCATCCCAGGTTCCTAAAGATCTTGTAAATTCTCAACCCATATGGTCAGTGAAAAGCATTAGAGTAAATGAAAGAGATCAAAGAAAGGACATACAAATGGTGTGTCTTCTTCTTCGTTCTTCTAGGACTACCATAGAGGTTTTTTAGTTCAGAATATTTTGTACCTTTGAGATCAGAAATTAAAAAGAAACAAATAGGGACATGACAGGTTCAAAACTTCAAGAAATCAAAATACAAAAATGTTACAGTGTTTCAAGGCTTATAGACTTTGGATCATGACAATGCTGTTCAAGAACGTTGAGAGATACAGAGATAAATTATTCTCTCCTCGTTTGTATTACCTCAGCATGTGGAAAGTTTCCTGGCTTAAATGCTCCGTACAGAATTAGTGTCCTAACTCTGAGAATATCAAGAATCGCAGCCACTCTGCAACCACTATAACACCAATGACCAAAACTACATGTAAGGTACAGGTGTTACTAATGGGGGATGAAAGAGGAGGAGTAAACTGCTCTCTGTCCTGTCCTGAGTAAACTTGTGCCCTACTCGTACCCTTAAATTCTTGAAACATGGAAGTGACCATTTAAGATAGTAGTATGTGAATTTGTAACATGGTTCAAATCATAGTTTTCCATGAGTAAATGAATTTTTTTTTTTTAATAATTCTTCTTGATCAACTAACTGCTGGTGCACTAAAATAACTTTTCTGGATGTTTTTGAAAAGTGATATTGCAGGGATTAGTCATGCAGTCTGCACTTGGACAGAATTCCTTCTAAAGTCAACGGCACTTGTGCCTAAATGCAGAATGTGGGAACATGCCCAAGAAGAGCATTCTATGCTCAGAAAGCATTTGTCTTTATATTCTGCCATTAATCCAAATACAAAGTCTGGCACTGCATTTCATGACACGTGCCACTCCACTAGTTCTGTCTAGAAACAAGCTCTTTTCTGTGTAAAATATTTTTACTCTTTCAAGTCAGTATAACAAACAACACGAGGAAAAATACTTTTCTCTGAAAACATCTTGAATTGAAAATGCTGTAAATTTACAAATTCTGACATATGCCCTTTAAAACTTGTGCATCTACTGTTTTTATTTTCATTATACATCACAAGTTATATCCGTAATGTTTAAAAATGTTCTATTCCAGCAAAAAACATGGCTTTTAACCAAATAAAAATGTAAAGCCAACTTGCTCCAAAAATCCATCTGTTTTTCATTTTCTTATAATCTATAATCAGGAAATCCATTCATACATGACATATAATTTTTGCGCTTTCAAGTGGATAGTGGAATGTGATGTTCTGCATACAGTCACATCTAAATTGATAATTGTCCAGGCAGAGTGTAATTTTAAAGTATAGGATGAAGGAAGGCTTAATTTGTATATTAGAAGTCTTATACGTTTTTTTGCCTCTGAATGTAAATGAGGCCATTCTCTTCGGTGGATTTATCTGAAGGTGGGACAGCTGCCTCAGAGCAGGCCACAGCTTTCTGAGTAAAGAGGATACAGTTTAAAGAACTGGTTTAAATGCAGACTCTTCTTAACTGTAAACCGCATGCATGCATTCATCATTGATTTCCAAATGATGGGTTTCTGTGTCGCTGGTTTAAGGTCCACAGTCTTACATTCCTGAATCCACATTATACCAAAAGAATAACAATTTGGTGGCTGGAAAGAGGAATGGTTATTATATGGCTCCAAAATGCTAGCTGGCATAATATGCCATGAACAGCAGAAATCTGCTGGTAAAGAGAAGATTGCAGTAGTTCTTAAAAATAATTTGACGTTCTAAAAATAAAAATGTAAGAAATGTTATCACTGTTCAAAGTATTTTACATCAGTGGGTAAATAATATAAAGGTCAGATGAAATTTTCTGAGGAGTAAAGTTTTATACAGATGCATTCTCTTTCTTAATTTTTAATAGTAAATTATAGTAAGTAAATCTCATATAGAAAATGGGAGTTCTTTCCTGTAAGGGCTTCCATTCTCTGAAAATCACAACTACAGAAGCAAACATATAAATTCCAGTGCATGCTGTTTCATTAAATATCTTAGGTTGTATATTGTAGAACTAAAAAAAAAATGCACTCCCTTTGCAAACAGCCTCATTTTCTCTTTCTGAACAAATGCTTGTGATACCACAGATTTCACAAGGCAGTTTTACTTCCCGTTGGTAAAATATCTCCTATATGAAACCAGCACCAGAGAAACTCTACTTTTGCTTCAGTTTCCTCTGTTGTTCACTTCTCCATGTCATTAGGTTTTCAGTGTTCAGTTTGTAATAGATCAACTTTTAAAAGGCACTGTAGTTTCTAGAAGAAAATATTGTTGTGTATTCAAAAAGCCCCTTCTGATTTTGCCACCTCTCGCAACACATAGCATAAATTAGAGCATAATATGTACCAAATCCATGTTGAGAGCAATTGTTCCTTTAAAAAAAAAGCCTGCTGACACAAAATGGAAAATTCTTGACAGTGTTCTGCTATTTTAGCTTCATAAGTGTAAAATACACTTTTTTCCATTAACTTATTTTATCTCACTAACTCTAAGATATTATTAAGGAGATAAACAATAAGATCAACTATAAAAAAAATTTTAATACAAAATCTCTGAAATTATCTAAGTGCTTCTCATTTTTCATCTTAATTCCTTTTTGCAAAGGCTTGGGAGATCATGATAACAAAAAGCATAAGGATAAACAAGCCAGGCCAGACCTATAAGTAAAGTCACCTCACAGTATGGATGTCAAGCACTTCATGATACTTTTCCTATGTCCTAACCTTACTGTTCACAGGTCAGGGTCTTCCAGAGCTTGAAGTTGTGTTTTTGTATTTAACAGCCTTTGACAGATTTTTTTTTCCCCGTGCATTTGCTGATCTGATAAATACAATTAGCTGATGTGCTTGTGGATTAAAAACATGATATCATGTTAGCTGTGCTTGGACACACTCCATTATCCTAACTAGAAGGCAGATTCACTCTCATGTACTATCATTTTTATGCCCATCTCATAGACTTTATCAAATTTAGTTCCATAACCCATTTATGTCCTTTAGGGCTGTAAACCCCCTTTCATGTGTGAAAAAAAAAAAGAAAAAAAGAAGTGAGATACTGAGTCCTTCAGTGACTTTGGGAGTACAAGGGAAATTTGAAGGTCCAGGCCTTCTAACTCATAGGGCTCTGCCACACTCACTAGCTCACCTTCCTACACTATTTCCAGGCTGCGTGTCGCAGCTTGCGAGCTGTGAACAAAAGATGAGCACTGAACAGAAAACCTCCCTTGCATTCGTTTTCTTGGTATTTATCCATCAAAGTTTTCTCTTTCTGTACTAGTTTTCATGCTATTCCCTCTCTATGACTGGGCAGTTTCTGTATCTCTCTTCAGCCTGTGCAGCCAGAATTTCAAGGCTACACTAAAAAGTCATTTCTTTTCCCAGACTTTGTGTGGGTAAGAGGTGAAATTAAGTGGATGAAATAGGAAGGTCTCATTTTCAGAGGAATGGTAGGTCGGTAACCTTACAGATATACAGTTGTCAGTACTGTACAGTACAGTGGTGAGAGAAGGAAACCCTTTTCTGAAAAAGGCAAATGAAGCATTTCCCTGTCAGAATTGTTCCCGGGGCCTGCAGAAAGCAGCAGAGAGATGAAGATGAAAGATACGGTGGTATTTTCCAAATAAGGTTATGCTCTTGCTCGCATTAACTTTAGTGTTGACAGAATCAGGTCCAAAAAGTGTGGTGAAAGAGAGCCAAAAACATTTAAGAATCTTCCTAGTCCTCCCCCTGCCTTTTCTGGAAATTATAGCCTTGCTATACTCATCTTTTGTTTAAAAACAAAACAAAATCATGACCTGGAAAGGGCTGAGTCAGGCAAGGCAGAATCATCTATAGTTGTCAAGAAAACACAGCATAGTTCTGACATTTTTTTAAGCCGTAAGATTGTCTGACTTTCTTGATTCTCTTGTAAGGCAGACGTTAGATCTTGGCTGCTTTGAATGCACAGTAGACTGCGCTATATACCATAGTACTGTAAACAGAGTTGTATAATTGAGTTAATTTCAGCATATCCTGGAGATGCTGGCTACCACAAGAGAAAGCATTTTAAGAGCAATTGTTCCAAATACGGCATGTGTTGTGTTTTCCTATAAAAGTACATGGCAAAGGTATTTACCTTTAATTTTTTTATTTGACCTTTTTAGTGATCAGTCTTAAGAAATACATTGGAGTTTATAATCATCCTCGGTCTTTTTTCTTCTTTTTTTTCTTTTGTTCTTTTTACCCAAACAGGAAATGGATATGGCAACCCCCGCAACTCACCAGGTCTGCTGGTCTCACCTGGCAACTTGAACAAGAATATGCAAGCAAAATCTCCACCACCAATGAATCTGGGAATGAACAACCGCAAACCAGATCTCCGTGTGCTTATTCCACCCGGCAGCAAGAATACAATGCCATCAGTGGTAATCCATTTTCAAAGCTTTTTTTCATCTCCTTCAGATAAGGGATATTTAGGAATTTCAAGACCTGCTCAAACAACTAAAATCAGCAAAATAACATCCTTGCTTGTTTAGTCTTCCTGTCTAACCCTAAGGCTTGACATCGAGCTGAGGATGTAGGCAGAGGCTACATCGATTGCTTTTATGAAATTATATTTACTTCCTCCCTTTTTTCTGTTGAGTTGCAAAATAGGAACTGTGTCCTGCACAGTCTACGCTTCTCTTTCCTAGTACCTGGAAGAGCCTTTCAGCCTTTCCTGGATTTGTTATGAAGGCTGAATTTAAGCCTCAGTATTCCTAACCTACTATGTTTTTTCTTTAATGTTTAGCCACACAGACTCTCAGCAGATGGCAGATTAACTACAAATAAATTAATTTGAACTCTATCACTCAGAGCTCCAAAGGACAAATTTTGTAATATGAGATAGTAAATAGATAGAGCAGGATAAAAAGGAGCATGAAGCTGCTGTATCTCCTGCCAGGATTAACGCAGTTTGGGCAGGCTATTATTACGCTAGAAGGTTGAATCATGAAGGTATCATGTGCATATCTTGTAGTTCCCTTCCGAAAGTCGGTTAGTGGTTGCAAGTAAATCTTTCATGAGTGATTTAACATTAAAAGTGAGCTTAATTTAAAAAGGATCTTGATGGTAAATTTAAGTGACACTATAAACACGTTTTTCCATTATGTAACAGACACTATTAAAACAACTTGCAAGTTGGCTACTTCAGCTTGACGCATAATAAATTAACTTTGAACATCAAACTAAAACCCCCCATAAAAGTGATGATGCCTTCTGAGAGGATAAGTAACAAATAGTCTCCTACAGGGCAACGCTCAAAGTCGACCCCGGCAGTGACAAGCTGTCTGCATCAAATGATTTATTCCAAGGTCCTTAAAACTGATACTTTCCAAGGGATTCTGTGAATGGTCAGGTCTCCTGAAACCAGGTATAGCAACACGGTCTGCAGCCACCGGGGCTGTGGAAGAAATAATGAATTCTTAGAGAAAGTCTTGTTCTGAAAACTGGATAGAGTGTCCTTGCAGTTGAAACAAACATCCCGTTAGAAGGACAAAGAGGGGATCTATGAAGTATTATTTTTCCAAACTATGCTCAGAAAGTGTTTAATTTGCTGCCCCTGTCAGATTAAGCTATTCCCTAGGCTAGAAATCTGCATCCTGGTAAATAATTATATTCACTAATTTTTAATGCTCCTTTCCTATGCACTCAGTCTGAGGATGTTGATCTGCTTCTGGTAAGTGGTAGTGATGTTCGTCTTAATAACGAGGAAAACAAAATCAGTTCTTTTGTATGATTGATACTTGCACAGGTGAAGACTTGGTTCAGATAAAATGGAAAACTTTACCATAACTACTTTGTGAATAAAAACGTCATCATAGTTTTTGCAGTTTAGCAGTATGGAAGGCCAGGTGCAGCTGTTGCACATATTCAAATGATGCATGCTAGAATAAAGCTTTCTTGTTGCTGGTGCTTTGAGAGCATCTAAACTTGTGCTGTTGAAGATGGTGCAGCCTTATGACACTTTTTTGGTGGCTCTCTGGTCATTGTGTCCTGCCACTCACAGGCTTAGAGTTCTCTAGTGTGGTTTTTACAGTGCAACATCTAGTGCCGTGGAGTTAAAGATAAGCGTGTAACTGCTTGTGCTACCTAACGCTCTTGAAGTTTGTTTTACTGCACAAAAACGAAGTAGTCAGAGCACCATCTGCTGGTAAGAGTCCAGTGTTCAGCAGTCTCGGGTGCCCCTCACTTTCAAAGCATACAATCCAGTAGGGCTGTGTTTGGGGGGTTTTCTTCAGCTTTTTTTTCTTTTTCCTTTTTTTTTTTCTTCATTTGAGTGAAAAGGAAAACAATGGGAATAGAGTTTACATATTTCACTAATTTTTCACACGATCTGTTCTTCTTCCCACAATAAAAGCAATCTTGCCTGTTACTAGTTCAGTTACCTAGGAGATACTGATGTAATTGGTTACTATGGTGACAACTGGTCTCTTGAAGGCTTGTAAATGATAGGGTTGGCAGAGTTCATAAAAGCCACATGTTAAATGATTAATTTCTAGAAATTTGTATCAGCCTGTATTTCTCATGCACAAAACATACCCAGAAAGCTAATACACTCAACTGAGTTAAAAACTAGTCAATAATATGTTTATTTTACTTACTTTAAAAGAATCAGAGGATAAATAACTCCCAGTCTGCTCAGTCATTGGCTACTCCAGTGGTTTCCGTAGCAACTCCTACTCTACCAGGGCAAGGGATGGGAGGATACCCATCAGCCATCTCAACAACATATGGTACTGGTAAGTATGGGAGCAAGATGTAAAGGCTGGGGGGGAGCAAGATGCTGACAAATGTCTGTCTCAGCACTAATTAATTAACTAATGTTCATTGGGAGAGACTGAAAAATTCATAGCTGGTAGGCTTCTGCACTGCATTTACTTATTCTGTATCTGTCACTAACTTGAGATGTATCTATTTAAAAGTTAGGTATTTTGTTGTAATGGAAAACTGCATTGATAGCTTTGTTTCATTGACTTTAATAAAAAATGTAACTCAAAATAGATTTCTTAATCCTCTTAATACTACAGATAATTTCAGGTAGAGTGCACCTCTCTGAAGCCGTAAGGGTAGTGGGAACAAGCAGCTTCACTGGCTTCAAAACAGAATTCAGTAACTTTGTGGGCTACCACATAGTTACCTGGGAGAGACTAGAAATGAAGCCTCAAGAGATCCTTTCCAGTTCGCATTGCAGGTTGCTGCTGTACAGAGCGTGCTGGTGTACCGATCCAATGCTCTTAGAGAAGACCTGTGCTGTTCAGATACAGGCTGCCTGCTGGGTTCCACAAGGAACACTGTAACCGGAATATTATTAGGTTTTTCAAGTCTTTGACTCTGTGAGAATGCATCTGTAGTTATGGTGGATATACAGACTAAGAATGCTTTCTGTCTTCCAGATCCAGAAAAGCCCTGCTAAATTACAGAATAATTATTAGTGCATTATTTGCTCCCAAGTTAATGAGTTGAGGGAAGAGGAAGGTCTACTTTTTCGGCTGCAACTTAATGTAATTGGTGTAATTAAAATTAAAAGGCTTATAAAATCACATGTGAAAATTACGATGCTAGTTATTGTTTAATTGCTTCCTCTTTAATTCTCGTTTAATTATTGTCTTTTCTGTTTTCAAATCTAGAATATTCTCTGAGTAGTGCAGATATATCATCTCTCTCTGGGTTTAATACAGCCAGTGCTCTTCATCTTGGTTCTGTGACTGGCTGGCAACAGCAACACCTACATAACATGCCACCATCTGCCCTCAGTCAATTGGGGTAAGCAGTATTTTCTTTATTTTATTGTTCTATGGTGACTTCAGTCTCCCCAAATCTGAAATATGTCAAAACAACACATCAGCACATGTTTCCTATGTCTAAGATCTCCATTTCCCAACACTAGAACCGCGTATTTAATGATTTGCTAGGTAGCTATAATGAAATATTCTGTGTCCATGACATTTTTTCATTAGCATAGTAAAGACTACTGTTCATGTTTTACTCATTTCTTTAAATAGCATTTTATTTCACTACTAAAGACCAAACTAAACAGTTACATTGTGCTGTTGCTGTATTTTGCCATTTATGCTTTTTATTTCCAGTTACTATAGCACAAACATTTACAATAAACTTGAAAATTTTCTAAACATTTTTAATCAAGAGTGACATAATGATTTGACCTGAGATTAAGCCTTAATCTTATATAATAATCCCATACTCCCTCATGCTCAGCTCTGACATTCACGTTTCATTTCTTTGGAAACACTTTGTACAAGCAAATAACATAATTAGGCCTAAGAACCATAAGCCCACAAAACTCACTGTGATTTGCCTACGTAGAGGAGGCTAGGAATCCGTGCCCTCTAGTGGCTAATTTCGAGACATTTATTCAAGATTGGAGGAGCACACTGCTGAATCATTTCAAGATTTTTAAAAGTGTGAAAATTCACACAGGGAATTCACCTAATGCATTCTTGAAGAAGCAACCTGTTCACTCATTGAAGTGAACTTTATGAGTATGATTTTAAAAAATCCTGGTATCTGCAGTTTCTATTGAGAAAGACTGTAGACATTCACCAATACGCCACATACCCCCTAAGGTATGGCTAGGTGTTTTTGAATTTTAGAGGTTTTTATTATAAAAATAGAAGCTGGAAACAGCGGGAGTATATTTATGAGAGAAATTTAATTCACATGCATTTGAAAAGTAAATTTTTTTTTTCAGAAGGAGGTGTTGCACGTATGCATTAATTTTTTTGCAAGATGGCTGCCATAATGTAAATCTATTTAGTACTATAAATGTGGATTAAACTTCAAAATTCTCCTTCTAATTTATCTGGCCACTTTTTGTAATTTACCATACTTTCTTTACCATGTACAGATAGTTTGGGTTGTTAAAGGACAGCTATGCAAGTGTTTGAGAGGAAACAAAAATTTCTAAACTTCATTTTTATATAAATAAGCATACGTAGATAATCATTACATAAAAACATACAACTGAAATAGTTGCTGTGCTAGAAGAAATAGTCTTGATACCTTTCTCACACTTTGTCTATTTACTTTTTGAGTTTGCGCTGGTTTTGGGGCAACATTCAGGCTAACTGCATAACTAAAGACATGAAGTCTCAAATAAATTGAAAACTCACGTTAGATATCAATGTATAACCTTACAATAAGCTGATTGTTTTCAGTGGTGTACCAAAGAATGTAATAAGGCTGTTTGGTTAACCAAAAAAGTATAAATTAAATCCTAGACTGACTACATGCCTTTTCAGATATATCACACATCGTCATCTGTTCCTAATTCATATCACAGAATGTCGAAGTGTAATGGCTGTGGCTGGTGGAATATATTCTGAGCTGCTACTTTTATTATTATTCTTTCAGTGATTTGTAAATGAGTTCAGCTACGAAAGCTGCTTCACTGACAGTTCTGGAGAAGTCTTCTAACTCTGCAGAAAATCATAAGCTTTTCTTTAATTTGTTTGAGTCACTGATATCTATATGCAAAAGCACCTGTGCTAACTTTTGGATTATTTTAAAAACTTGAAATTATACAGAACATATTCAGTCCATGCCAACCTGAGCTATAATTTGCAGGAAGATTAAAACAATCACACAAAATTATAGTCATTCTCAGGTGTTTGAGAAAATACATCCAGAAAGGGTTTGACAACCCAAATCTCTGTGTTGAGTGATGTCATTTACTGGAAAGATTTGGCAACTCTGAGATATTTGTTGGTAACAGTAGGCTCTAAAGACCTGTGAGAAAACAGAGTTACTGGAAGATACATCCTGGTTCTCCAGCAAGTTCTGTTTTTCACCAAAGCCTAAAGCTGAAAACCAGTTCTGCTTCCTCAATGCATGACAGAAGAATATGGTTAGTATTAGAGTAGGATATGGTTAGGCATATTAGATCGCTCCAGATAAGTCCACAACAATTTCAGCAGCACCATGAGAACCACCCTTAAGATAGTTGGAGAAGATCTCTACCAACCTAACACTTAACTCTTCATGTTGACTGCAATTAACAACCATCCAAGTTGCCCGTGGGCCTGAGGTGCAATACGTGAGGACATGGGAGCAGTTCATTTTCCCTGTCTGCACGGCTTTTGGCCTTTGCTGAGCCTGGTGAATAGGATGACAATGTAGAGCCTGTTCTGATATGATTGGGACATTAAAACAAGTCAGACTTTCAACTTTTTAGGTTAAAAAGCAAAATAATACTTTCATGGTATTTTAACTAGGTCTACATCTGGAAAAAATACACACAAATTCTACTGAAAATCCATCCCTCCCAAAACTTTGGGATTTTGTCTGATTATTGCTGTAGTGTCCCATACAGAGAGGGTTACTGACTATTTAACACAGACCAAAGAGTCTACCAGAAGTTAATTGCTGCTGGCCAGGAGAGAAGTCCATTCCAAACTTTGAAATAAATTATCTAAATTTTTTAGCCACAAGTCCATTATATGTAAAATTTTCTCTTTCATCCATATTTCCCAGTCTAAGAGAGAGTCTTCCTTAATTAACATCCACAGGTGAAATTTTGGCTTTCCTAAAATCTAAGTGCTAACTTAAGAACAGGATTTCATCTGAAGAATCTTCAGTAGAGATAATTGTTTATGTAGAAGGAGTCTCTCAAAACTTCTACCCACCTGAACAAAAAATTGTCCAAATTCGTGCTTATTGTTGACTTGTTCTGTGACTTTTAGGCAGCAAGCTTATTACTTAGCAATGATTAATTTTTATTAGGTAATGGCCAGGGCTAGGTATGGGAAAATATTCTCCACTGAAACTTTTTAACCTGAAAAATTTAGATGCCGTGACATCATGTTTTCTGAATTTGTATCAGTTCTGCCAACTTCATTGTTTTGAATAAAAGCATTATAATTTTACGAATAAGCCTTTTTTTAATGCCACCATTGTAAATAAGATGTTCTAGTGATTCAGTTTCATATTATTCTCTGTTCAGAAACTTGTTTTTAAAGTGTGGAGCTTAACTTGTGAGACATCATGAAAATATATTGACACACAAATTCTTATTCTGCTTTTACATTGATCAAAAAATGTGAAAAAAAACAAATTTGCTTTTACCTAAAAGGAAAACAGGAGGGAGGGAGGAAGGTTGCGTCAGTAGCAAGTTGAAAATATCCTCTATTCTCCTAGTTAGAGACTAGCACATAAGTTACGTAATTAAATTTTGCAGTGAATTCTCAACGGTTTCTTATATATTTTTATGGGGAAAATATTATATGAAGGGAGGAAGTAAACTAATTTAGAGAAGCAAGTGTGAGCATAAGAGAAAAGGTATGTGAGGCTCTTTCTTCCTTCAACAAACCGCTTTCTCCCTCTGTAAAACCTGTCTGGTGCATGTTCCTGTCCTCACTCACCACCTACTCAGACCTGCACTTCTCTCTGTGCATGCTGAGCTTCCACACCAGTTGGAGATGCAGATAGATGGAGGCACACACAGAACTGATCTCACTGGCATCAGCAAGGCCTAAGCTTGCTTGCAAGCCCACTGCATCCGGGCTCGCTTCCCACCTCTTAGACAGCAGAGCTGTGTCGTTGTTCAGTGATAGGAACCCAGATGGGCACCAGCCTTTCTCCCATGTGGCTATTGTATTCCACACAAACATCACATTTACGCTATGCTGGTCTCAATAGGAGCTGCTGTGTAGAATTAAAACGTTAATTTCCTTCATTGTCCCCATAAAATGAAATGTTTTCCTACAGTATATGGAAAAAGATGATTGGACTGTATGGCACTTACTGAGTGCTTAGAATTATACACAGTCCTTTGAAGTCATTTGCTTTATTTTCTCTGTTTGTTTTCCAGTGAACTTAGTGTAGGTTTCAAATCATGAAAATAGGGCGTGCCTGCACCAAAATTTCATAATTATATGAAAAGTGTAAAATATACATTAATACATATAGATACAAACAGCTGTTTCTACATCCACACACACACAAACATGAAAAGATCTCATTTTGTAGCAGACAGAATTCTCATTTTTTATAATACAGCTTCTATTCTAAATAGAGTTCAATCCTCTGTTTAGAATATGGGTCTAAAGACTGCACCTCTGTACTATTTCACCTTTCACATCTATGTATAACAGTAGGTTTCCCATGTAATTTTAGCTTACCTTAGGTCCTTGTAAAAAGGTTTCAGGAACTTTTCATTAAATAGTGCAAATTATAGTCACCAAAAAAAAATAGACATTAAAATTCAGAAATAGTTGTATCAGAAAAAGACTATATTTTAAAATAAAAAAAAAATACTCAGAATGATGGCCTTAATTTATTTATATTGTTTTAAACCTCAGAAATTTAGTCCTGACCTGCCAAAATGACTTAACATTTTTTCAATTTACAAAAAAGTGTTCAAAATGCAGATCAACTGTAGCATTTTTAAAACTGCCTCAAATTTTGTATGCCAGGTATTTACATAACCCTGCTGATGAATCACAGGAATCTAAAGAAGAGTCTATAGAGGTGCATTCTCATACTCATTTCTGAAACAGTAGTAAGAAAACAACATTCCAGTATAGCAATACTAGATCTATTTCATTGAAAGTGTAGCTTATCCCTCCGGATTTGTTCCTCTGGGGGCTGTCACGCATCAGACAAGTATGTTCCATGTGAACAAATTTGACTGAATATGGTTGTTTTTAACTAGCATGGGTTTTTTAGCTGTCCCCAGCTTCGCAAAGTGACACGTCATCTGCTCATATCAAACACTTCCAAATCAAATCCCCAGGCTCCACCATCCTTTATTACAGGACTTTCAGGTTTAGCTATAAGCCTGGCATCTAAAATAATATGTAATCTTACCATACATGCTAAACTCGCAGCCTGTTTTCCCAGGTGAAGTCCTAGCATCTCCTAAGCAACTGAAAAATAAAGTCACTGGAAATGAAAAGCAAAAAGGGGAAAAAAAAAAAGAAGGTGTTTTTGATTCCTGTTGGATTCTTTTCAACAAGTTTTCGGGAAAAGAGTGGAATAATTCACTGCATTGGATTTATGAAGCCTGATATTTACAGTTTCTTATATGTATTAATTTAATAGTGACAAAAGCAAAGAAAATGACCTCTTTGCAAAACAAACAAACAAAAAAAGGCCTACATTTGCTGCTGAGAGGGCTATTACTCACAAACTCTGTGACTTACGAAAGGGATCGCTGCAAATTTGGCACATTCATCTGTATAGGAATGAAGGGTAGATAAAAGCAGTTGGAGGTAGAACATCCTGTTTTCTTTGTTTTGTAGCAAGATCCATTCATTATTAAAGATTGCAATAATTCCTGATAAAAGCAGCTGATATCACTCAGTATGGAAGCCATATAGTTAAAACTGTCAGAAGAAAAGAAAACAACATTTTGTCTTTCATCAGTGCAGTAAATGTTGCTTATGTAAATCTCAACTCCCGGTTGACGAGCTATCGGGAAAAGCGGAATATTTCAGTAAATGAAAAGATCACATCTAAACTTAATTGTTTCTTCTACATGCTTAAAAATTACTTCCAAATACCAATATTTATTTTGCTTGCAGTAAAAATGCCCGCATATCCCTTTGGGTTTAAAATCTTATGAGGCCAAGTGGTCTGTTGCCCCTACTGCCTTCAGTCTCACCCTGTATAAATACTCACGAGCAGAAACCTTGAATTTGTGTCTCTGGGGTTAGACACTAACTTCAGCCTAGGAAATCGTCCCCGAACTGGAACGTAATGCAAACTGCATGTTGAGAACTCTGTTTTACTAATGACGAGAAAAGCCAGGTTTTACCAGGAGGTGGTGCTTTTGTACAAAACATCCTGCAGATGCAAGTGATCTCATTTCTCCCATAAAGTGCATTCTCAGTATTCACTCTCCTCCCTGCCACTACCTGCCCACAAAAATGCACAGAAGGAAAATGAACTTAGAATAGTTATATTGATTGCCTTTGAAAAAGTTCTAGCATAGCGGTTTCTCCTGATGCTAGGACCGTCCTCTGAGCCGGGCTGTCCTACAGGCAAACAGTACAATCCTCTGACATCTTCCACTACTCTTCAGCTGTTCTGTGGTAGTTTATTCAAAAGCATCCTGGTCTGAGTTACGAATTTGTAGATTTAAACCATAAAATCACACCTGAACCCTTGCCTGCCTGTGGTATTTTATCAATGTCAATCCTAGGACCATTCATGTCAGCCCGATTCTGAAAAGTATAAAATGTACCTGGCCCAAGTTTTTGTTTCTGTTTTGCACCTGAAGTCGCATGTCAAAGTGAACAGCGATAAAAAGAGTTGGGTGCATTCAAACTAATTGGACTAATCCCAGCAGAAAGTCCGTGCCTCCCCTGTCTCGGCCGGTGCATAGACACACACAAGCAGTAGTTGTAAAGAAACCTGCAGGTGGTTCCAACAGTGCAAAGGCTCGCCTTCCAAAATTTGTGACATTTGAGTCAAAAAGAGGAGAGAGAGAGACTGAAAGCGAGACCTCCTTTCAAACTGAGGGCGTGTCCCACTCAAGCCAACCGTGTTTGTTGTGATGCTTTCATCTCTTTGAATTTGTGAATCCTGCCCAGAAAACAGTCCTCATGCTCTCTGCATGCACTGGTCTTGCGCGAGCCTTTACACTGGTGTTTCGTGTGAGTGTTTGTGCATATCTGGGGGCTCCATGCCTCCTCCGTCTGTAACTGGGTTTCCTTTCCTCCTACAGAGCTTGCACTAGCACTCATTTATCTCAGAGTACAAATCTCTCCCTGCCTTCTACTCAAAGCCTCAACATCAAGTCAGAACCTGTTTCTCCTCCTAGAGACCGTACCACCACACCCTCGAGATACCCACAGCACACGCGCCATGAGGCGGGGAGATCTCCTGTTGACAGTTTGAGCAGCTGTAGCAGTTCCTACGATGGAAGTGACCGAGAAGATCACCGGAACGAATTCCACTCCCCCATTGGACTCACCAGACCTTCGCCGGACGAAAGGGAAAGCCCCTCTGTCAAGCGCATGCGGCTCTCTGAAGGATGGGCGACATGATAACATTATTACCTATTAGTTTTTTTTTTCTTGCAGTGTGTGTGTGCTATACCTTAATGGGGGAGGGGGGGTCGATATGCATTATATGTGCCGTGTGTGGAAAAAAAAAAAAAAGTCAGGTACTCTGTTTTGTAAAAGTACTTTTAAATTGCCTCAGTGATACAGTATAAGGATAAACAGAAATGCTGAGATAAGCTTAGCACTTGAGTTGTACAACAGAACACTTGTACAAAATAGATTTTAAGGCTAACTTCTTTTCACTGTTGTGCTCCCTTGCAAAATGTATGTTACAATAGATAGTGTCATGTTGCAGGTTCAACGTTATTTACATGTAAATAGACAAAAGGAAAACATTTGCCAGAAATGGCAGATCTTTACTGAGAGAGAAAGCAGCTGTTATGCAACATATAGAAAATGTACAGATGTTTTGACAGACCCAGCGGTTGGGTGGCCATGAATTGATGCTAGAAAGAGACTGGGTCACCTGACATACCGAAAATGCTCACAAACACGCAGGCATATCATTAGAGTATGGCGCTCAGTTAAAAAGGATCAAAACGTTTAAAGAGGACCATACTTGTAAAAATGTTGAGTTCGAGGGCTAACATATTTAATTTTAAAAATTCTGGGTCTGCATCACTTATTAAATAAAAAAAATATAAAAATATGTACATTACATTTTGCTTATTTTCATATTAAAAAGTAAGACAGAGTTTGCAAAGCATTTGTGGCTTTTGTAGTTTCCTTAAGCCAAAATGTGTTCTTTTTTCCTCGATAGCTTCGCTAATCTTTTAAACAGTCCTGGAGAAACAAACAGAAAGGACTTTTTGTATAGAAAGCACTACCCTAAGCCATGAAGAACTCCATGCTTTGCTAACCAAGATAACTGTTTTCTCTTTGCAGAAGTTTTGTTTTTGAAATGTGTATTTCTAATTATATAAAATATTAAGAATCTTTTAAAAAAATCTGTGAAATTAACATGCTTGTGTATAGCTTTCTAATATATATAATAATTATGGTAATAGCAAAAGGTTTTGTTATCTTAATAGTGGGGAATTATATTTGTGCAGTTGCACATTTAACTATTTTCTTTCAGTTTTCTTTTACTGGGTATACATTTTACAGATCGAAGTCAGCCGTTGAAAGACTGATCTGTAAAAAGTTAGAATTTACCCATGGTGTAACAACTTAAATCATTTTAATACAGCATTTTACAATCAGTTGGGTGAACTGCGATCCATTGTATATACTGATTAGTTCTTTCATGCTGTTTTGTGCATTGTAACAAGTTAAGGGCCCTTCTATTACTTAACGTCCTGCGTATCTTGTAGTTTTCCATGGGTTAAATGACAAAGTGGCATACCTTGGCCCTTTCTCATTAATGAAGCTGGTATTCTGCCTGTCAGAATTGGATGTACAGCTCTAACGGCTGTCAGTTACGTGAGCGCAGGTGAATATCTGCAGAAGCAGTAGGGAGAGTTAAAGGGAGGGATCGGCATGAACATGCCTCTTTTACAAAGATTGCTCCCCTCTCTCACAGATTTAAAACTCTTAGAGACATCATCAATTAAAGGACCATCCAGAAGTCGACTGATCTTACACAGCCAATGTTGGCCATCAGGTCCCTGGTTCTCAAGGACCGCTGCGGTCACGTCATCTCACAGTGGGCACGTTGTGGAACAACGCTCCCTGTGTGCTTGCACCCTCGCGAGATTCGCTTCAGCATATGGCATCCACATCTCCTCCTGCCTCATGTTGTTCCTTTGACTAAAATAGCTTGACCAGGGGGAATGTATCATTTCTTTAAGTCCCTCTTTCTCCCTCTTGTTTATGCGAAGAAAATGGTGTATTCAAATGTTTGAGTTTAACCTTTCTGTTGAAGGGAAAAAGTATTAAGCAAAATGTTAGTGCCATAGTGAAACTGTAATATTTCTCCTTTTTCCAAGAGTCCTTCCAACTCTCGCCTACCTACACTGACACTATGATGAAGGATATAGCGTGGACAGTTAAACATAACACAGAACATTTTATTAAGGGAAATCCACACTCTATTTCCCACCTATACGTGCAGTTGCTGTGCACTGCTCAGTGACAGAGTGTACCTCTCTGTAGAAGAGAATGATGAACAGACTACAGTGTGCATTAGGACATACGCTTTTCACTTATCATGACTTTATAGAAGCCTGCCTTACAGGCACTCTCAGCCGTGCAGGGACTAGTGCATAATCTGGAAACTCTTTAAGCAGAATACTGTGCTACTAGTGCATCCATCTTATCTTGTGTAGCAATCTGCAGGGTAAAGAAAAAGATACGCATGTTTAAAAAAAAAATCAAAAAACCAACCAAAAAAAAACACAAAAAAAAACCAAAACAAAAAAAAAAAGGTAAAATGGGGCCCATAATTAATTTTAAAACACAAAAAAACCTGTTTTTGAAACCACTCTCTTCACCTTCAGATGAACCTATACTCATATTCTCTTCTGAGAATTTTAAACTTTGGTGTGTCAAAAATATGCAAATATATCACAAATGTACCTTGTCATTTCAAGAAAAAATACAACTTTATCAGTATTGTAGTAGAAACTTGTCAGTGGGGAAGGGGATTTGGTCTATTGATATATGAAGAATAGCCATATTAATAGTTTACCTTGCGATTTGCCTCAGCAACGCATGAAAAAGGAAAGATATCGTATTTAACGAAGATGCAGTGTAATATATTACTGCAAGTAACTAAGCAGAAAGTAGCGTGAAAAGTATTGCCTGGGCAATTTATATTAACTCTGACAGTGATTTTTGTATAAACACAAGTAGAACAGAATCACGTGAAAATAAATGCCAGTCATCCCTCCTGTTCCTGCTGCAGAGGGCAACTAACTTATACTGGCAAAATTGTGGGGGATAATGCATATTTGCAAACTGATCTAATGATAAGAAGCACAACTTTGATTGTGAAGTCACTTTCTGTAAACTATAACTGTCTACCTTTCTTGTTCCTTTATCTGTACCTTACCATTTATTGTATTTGCAAAGCTAATTTGGGTTTATTGTGTGATTCCTTTGTATTTAAGGAGTTTGGGGCAGAGCCCTGAAAGAGTATTAACATTTACTTTACCTTAACCCATGCTATATAATGTTTTAGGCAACATTCTTAATTGTAAGTTCAAACACCTGAAGTGGCATTCTAGACATCTGCAAGTATTGTTATAGCTAAGCTAACCTCTATTAAAAGGTGTTGTCAGTTAGTGTTTAATTGCTGGTGACAATTATATGATATACCCTATCTGCACAACCTGTATATTGTATGCATTGAGCCATTTGCAGTAAAGCTTTTGTCATTTCAGTGTTTTTCAAAAGTTGTGTTTTATAACAAAATGGCTTATATTTTTCCCAGAAGAGGAATTTAGCAGTTTTTAATGAATAATATAAAAATATCTGTTGTCCTCAGATCTTTTTCAGGTAAAGCTAGCGTAAGAATAAAAGAACTCATAGACTGTTTTCAAGGATGTCAACCCTTTTGTATTGTATGTGTTATCCTATATACCCTCTTTTATCTATAGTCCTAACGGAGCTGTTTTGTTTTCCTTCTTCCTTCGCCTTGAAGGTAAATGCTTTGTAATTTTTTAAAAGCCACTTGAAACCTCAATAAAGGCTGTTGCCTAAACATGGCATACTTCATCTGTTCCTGTTTGTGCCATCTGCTGTGATGTCGTCAGTTATATGGCATTAATTTCCTGCCACTACAGGTCTCTTGAAGGACTGATGGAACATTGGTGTCTGTTAGAATGCTTCAGACTGTAGATGTAATAAAAGGCTTTTGTTAATATATTTTAACCAAAGATGTGGAGCAATCCAAGCTTTGAGCCACAGACCTTCTGCATCAAAAGTATCTGTTTGATTATTTTCATAATCAGGTGTTGCATTTCTACCTTCCCTGCTCATACCTCAGACTGATCCGTACCTCAGTTTGATTCAAAAAAAGGTCAGTTACATAACTCATTAACAAAAAAAAAAACTTTAAAATGCAGTACCAGAGTCTTTTGTGGAGTAACTAATATCAGACCTGGGTTACCGCAGGCATTACACTTGGATTGCTTCAGATGGTTTGTTGTATCCTTTTTTTTTTTTTTTTCTTCTTTTTTTCTTCTCTTTCATGGGGATTTGCTTCCATAAAACAATGGTGATAACAAAATAGCTTGTAAATGGGAGCATACAAGCATTTGCAACAAATATTAAAGTAGAGGCTCACAGCGGCATAAGCTGGACTTTGTCGCCACTAGATGACAAGATGTTATAACTAAGTTAAACCACATCTGTGTATCTCAAGGGACTTAATTCAGCTGTCTGTAGTGAACAAAAATGAGAAAATTTCAAAAGATTCTCCTGCTGGAAATAAGGTATAATTTGTATTTTGCAGACAAATCAGTAAAGTTACTGGCTTTCTTAGTGATACGGTGTCTGTGGTGCATTTTTTTAATTAATTTAAATAATGTTCCGTTTTCACTGTTTTGCACAGTAACCCATGAAAGAATCAGCACTTTAACAACCAGCAGTTGCCTCGAGGTCCCTCTGCCTGTCACTTGTGCTTGCTTAGAAAGTTAAGCACCTTTTTATGGCGCCCTGAGCATATTGATGCCTCGCGGATGTTAATGCCCCGCCACACATCATCCCAGCAGGTTAGAGAAGCTCCGTTCTGCTCTGGAAGTTAGCGTCACTTTGAATGGGGCCGTCTGAATGTGGCCCTGGTGTCTGAGCCAGCAGAGGAGCTAGGTGAGATAACGCCTGGCTTTTAGGTACTTAGTCCCTGACGGGGAACACAGAGTCCTGTATGTATATGTTCTGCAGTTCCTCCCCGTGCGGAGAACCGTGTGAAAACCCAACAAAAAAAGCGTGTTCTGTGTCAAAATCATGTATCGTTGGGGCTATGCTTTGTATATATTCTTTAACGTGATAACTTCATAGGGACTGCGTCAGAATTTATCTATTCCTTGTTGTGTCCTTTCGTCGTCGTTGTTTAATTTTTTTTCCCCACTAACATTTATAGTCTTGGAGTCTGAGAATACAAGGATCACTTTAATTCAACAAGATGTTTTTTCGTGCCAGGGGCAGACAAGCTATTAATAACTTAAGGTGCTTGGTGTATGTGGTCATTTCAAAAATAACTTCACAAGGCCTAGTTTCTAAATATGCTTATGAAAGAAAACAGCCGCACTGTTATTTACCTGTTGCTTTTAATGAAGTTTTTTTTTCAAGAGAAGCGTTTCTAGTATTGCAGTGTTGGACACAGCGTAATAATTGGATGGTAAAACTGAGGTTAAATGTCGTTGGGTTTATTACATAATGCATTTTTCTCAAATCACTTTTTGTCCTCAATGGCAAAGATGAGCAAAATATTTCTGGAAATGCAGATGAAGTGTAATAGTGTCTGAAATCTTAGAGAATTCATATCTGGGAGTACTTGCTCCTGCGATCAGTCATCTGTGTGATTAATATCGATAACGCTATACCAGCACTGGGAAAGGAATTCCTTAGCAAACAGTGTCTGTTATGTACTCTGTTTTCGTATTTATTGCTCCAGAAAATAACCATACACATACTGATTACTTTGCTTTAGATTCTGTGAACTATATTTATAAACAATTTTTTAAATTGTGTGTTGCACTAGAAGTGGGGATGTCCCCAGTTCTTTAAATAAGCTTTCTCGCTTTAGGCTGACGCATGTCATTCCGAAGAGCAATTGTAAAGTGAGTGGTCTGAGATAACTAAGTCTCATACCTTCTTCATCCAAAGTGTTTGCTTTCCCTCTGAAGGTTTTCCTTTTTTGCTTTAGCAAAAATCTACATAGCGTCTTTTTAGAACTGGAAAACTGAGACAGTTGTTGCAGGTGTCTCACAAAAGAGCGCTGGGGCTGTTGGTTCTGTTTATACTGTTGCAGGTTGTCACTGTGAGCCATTCATACCTAACCCTTTCTCAAACGTAATGCCTACATTTCCACAGGTAAAACACCAGCAGAGAGGAATTATTTTAAAACAATCAGACCATTTAGTCTGTGAACAGCAGAAAGACATTGTTCGTGCCTCTAGTGACAGACATAGCCTATTCCTCATTAATTCAGTGGAAATTTCCCAACGCAGACCAATGCAGCAAGGCTTCACCTGCTCCGTGACTGTTCCCACCTACATATAAATGGAACTCCAGTTTTCTGGAGTCCCTGATTTTGGGAAGCTCAGGCTGCTTAGCTGCAGCAGCCTCAGGCTGTGTTTGTTTTGTATTCATGCACTGCACTTGGCACTCTACCCTGAGTATTCAGAGCGCCTGCACTAGGTAAATCTATTCTGCATTTTCTGCAGTTCATGTAAACACATCCAAGATCGCTTTAACTGTTGTTAGCAGGCATTATGGCTAAGAGTAAAAACCCTGCTGATGAAGGTATTGCTTCCTCCTCTTCCAACAGATTTTGCAGCATGCTTTGGTTCCATTCCACATCACCTTAACTGCTAGTGATAGTTCAAAGCTCGAGGATGCTTCTGCAAATGATTAATTTGAAATGAGTACGTTGCTTCAGAAAGCTGCAAAGTGTGCTGTTCTAATTGTCCTTTCTACCCTGCTCTGTCTTTGTGCTTCCGTTTGTGATTCCCTCATAGCCTGCCCAGGGTTTTCAGTTCCCAGTGCCTGTTTGTACTTGTCTGGAAATGACCCATAAGTTGTTTTAGGCTAGAAAATGTATTGCCTCATTCTGGGGGACGGTGGTTGATCACTGTTAGCTGTGAAGGTTTCACCTCCTTGACCGAAGACAAGAAGTGATGTAATAGAACATTTCACTGCGTGGGAAAAACTTAAAGGTAGTATATTTGCATGGTAAACATAATTGGTGTAAACCACAATTTTGTTATGACAGTACATTACACAGCTAATTTTTTTCTGTATTTAGGAATCTTGCTCAGGATAGGTCGTGCAGTCTCGCGGGGAAAACACAGTGTCCTGTGACAAGTATGTACAGAAGTGTGCTGTATCGCCAAAACTCAAAAGGAGGAAACAAGTAAAAATCATCTGCAATCTGACTACAAAGAGCTGCCAGGCCAAGGTGCAGCACGCGGACCACCGAAACGGCCCGTACAAATGCCATCAGTTGCATCTACCAGGCTGCATTTTGAACAGCTGAGAAAGACATCATGAAGGAATTTCGTAGTAAAAAAAATAAATAAATCACAGTAATTTCTGCCTTTCTGTGCCTACATATCTGAATATATCTCAAAAGAATGGTGCTTGAAATGCAACTCTTTTGTTTCCCTCTGACACTTATCAGGAAAAACATTACTTTCTCTAACTATAATTTACCCTATTACACATTAGTTAACTTGGAAAAGCTGAAAAGAGGTTCTTGGCCTAAGTGTGCTTAGTTCATAGTCAGTAGCCAAGGAGCAGCACCCCGGTTTACAACAGCACTCTCAGACTATGGATACTGAGCATTCACTCAGCGAAGTTTAAGACATAAGCTTGGAGGAGATTGCACTGCGGCTGTTGCCTGACAGCAACACCTTACACCTTCAGAGGCAAGCTTGTGAAAATAGAACACATGTGGCACTTAGTCATCTAAAGTAAATTTATCTCTGCTTGGTGGGGGCCCAGGTCACTTTTTCACAACTTTTTGCACTGCGTTAGGATTGTTTTGGAAAGGAGCTGAGAGCTAGACTAGAAAATATCACTATGACATCCCTTGCAGATGTGTTCTTACAGTGGGAAATCCTGATCTAAGGCGCATTACTTCACCTCAAAAATAATATGGAATGAGATGGGGACAAATCTGCTTAAAAGGAGAAATTGCATAAAATGTGAGTCTTCAACTTGGAAAATAAGTGAATGAGGGAGTATATGCTTGAGTGAATGGTACGGAGACAGCAGATCTGCAGGAAACTACTACGTGCTCTCAAAAATAGTGGAAGCAAGGGATGTCCAAAGAAACCATTGGACAGCAGGCTCACAAGGACGTATGATGACCACATTACACATAGTTAAGTTGTGGGACTTACAGGCATAAAACATCATGGAAGCCAAAAGCCTGGGTAGGTTCATCAGGGGTTAGATAAGTTAAGAGGACATAGCTCCATTTGTCCTATTAAGCATGATGATATATTTAACAGTTCCCAGCTGAAGGAATAAAGAAAGGTTTTCTACGACTTATTCCTGGAAAGTGAGAGGTATTCTAGGGGAAAATTGATATATGCCATGTTTTTTTATGTCCTTCCTCCTGAAAATCCCCTACAGACCGCTGTCAGGGAGAAGATAATGAGATAAGTGGACTTTTGATCTGATCCCATATGGCAGTTCCTGTGTCTAGATAATACAACCATCCTTCTTTTCCCTGCAAACCTTTTTTTTTTTCTTCAGACTGTGCATATTGATTTTACAGTGCTAGAAATTAATACAGTACAAATGAAGTAGTCAGCACGCATGATAAGCCAAGGGCTAGAACTGTCAGACCTTTCCATTTAGTACGGCTTTGCTTTTTCAATATTGCAAGGCACACCCAGTTGACTCAAGTGTAAACATGCACCTGTTTGTTTATTCCATGGCAGCCAGGAAAAAATGAATACCTGCATAAATTACAGACAGCTAGTACGGCTAAGGATGCGTGATTGATAGAATTAGTGTGCAGGTACAGGAATGAGACAGTATCAGTGTGTTAGTATGGGGGTGGAAAATGAAAACAGAGAGGTAACACAGAGCTGGGCTGTAATTTTGCATACCTGCTGTTAAATAAGCGCCACAACTTTGCCCAAAAGACAGATTTGTAGTTGTCTGCAAAGTGCCAGCTAACGCACTGGGAATACTCCCACCATGGAAAAAGTTGCTTGCATATGTAAATATGCCAGTATTAGGCACCAAACTGTAATTAACAAAACACATACACACACAGGATAAATAGTGAAATCTTTGTTCACTCCGGAGTACCCAGCTACAAGGAAGTTCCTTGAACAGCATTATTGGGAAATGCAATCCATGTGCTCAGGGGCTTAAGATGGCTTTTGCAAGCAGCCCATGGGACCAGTGGACAAACGGATCTGCTGGATTACCCATCCCTGTGCAGACTTTGTTTTCAGTATCTAGACTGGCTAACCTAACGAAAGATATGCTGTAGTTAAGCAAAATTACAGGGCTAAGTGCAGAAAATCCTAAACAAAATTCCATGGATGTGTTACAGCTCAAACTCAAGGGCTTCCAGATTATGGTTTCTACTGTGTCTAATATCTTTTGAGTGTAGACTGAGGTATTTTAGGAGTTTCCAAAAATGTTTTTGTATCATCTGTGACACTGTGAATTAGTCAAGTTTATTAATAGTCTAACCACGAAACCGTTTAGCAAGAGTAATTTAGCAACTTGTGAGAAATGTTCATGGCAGATGCAGCGTAAATATAACAATCATTTTGCAAAAATCTATCTTGTGTTACCTTAACATGCAGAGGCAGAGGCTGAGCCCTTGTCAAACACAGCCTCCTGCAATGACTTCTTCTCTATTTATACCTTTTGAATATTAGCTGAACAATTCAGTGTTCCAAGTCATTTGATTCCTACAGAAAAACAAGCTTTGTCCCAAGATAGGAGACAGATAGAAGACAGACAAATGAAAAGCATACAAGAAGAGCAAACCATCTGCAAACATCATTTCAGTGCCATCTTTTTGAAATCTGTTCAAAATCTCAGCTGTTCTAAATTTGTATGGTTAAAAAATAGAAGTTATATTTAAATAGCTGTAAAGCAAATCCTGATCTAGCTTTTCATGTGGCTGTGTCAGTGTCGCTCACAAGTGTAAACAGCAATTGTTTGGGCTTTTGCCGAACTGGAATAAACCTGCAGATCAAGCAATGGAAGTTATCAGTGAAAGGATTTCTAATCCACTTTTAAAGGTAAAGGACCATAAAAAGAGAACAGCATGGCTTTAGGCCAGGTTTTCAGAGGTGGCTGATCAGCACACAGGGAGTGTGATATGGCCAAATATTTATGAGGCATTAGGATACTGTTTTCTTAACTTCTGAATTTAGCAGAGGAATTGCATGCTCTGCGTCCTGAAAACAGAGGAGAGGTTTTTCCAACCCAGGGTTTGTGGCTGATTCACTCTATTTCTGCAGGATGAAATGTGGATATACATGAAATATATCATGGTTTTGTAGAATCTGGGCGGATTTTTCTTCTTCCAACATGAAATAGGTACCGAGCAATCACCTCCTGAGTCTTTCACAGAATCACAGACAGGTGGGGGCTGGAAGGGCCCTCTGGAGCTCACCCCGTCCCACCCCCTGCTTGAGCAGGGACACCCAGAGCAGGGGCACAGGGCCGCATCTAGGCGGGGGGTGAATGTCTCCAGGGAAGGGACCCCACAGCCTCCCTGGGCAGCCTGTGCCCCTGCTCTGGCACCCGCACAGGGAAGGGGTTTGTCCTCATGTTCAGGTGGAACTTCCCGTGTTCCAGCTTGTGCCCGTGGCCCCTTGGCCTGGCGTTGGGCACCGCTGGAAAGAGCCCGGCCCCATCCTCCTGACACCCGCCCTTCAGGTATTTGTAAGCATGGATGAGATCCCCCCTCAGCCTTCTATTCTCCAGGCTGAACAGACCCAGGTCTCTCAGCCTTTCCTCACAAGGGAGATGCTCCAGCCCCTGAGCATCTTCATAGCTCTCTGCTGGACTTGCTCCAGCAGTTCCCTGCCCTTCTTGACCTGGGGGGCCCAGACCTGGCCGCAGCCCTGCAGCTGTGGCCTCACTAGGGCAGAGCAGAGGGGGAGGAGAACCTCCCTCGCCCTGCTGGCCACACTCCTTTCCATGCACCCCAGGACACCGCTGGCCTTCTTGGCCCCAAGGGCCCGGTGCGGGCTCAGGGTCACCTCACTGCCCCTCAGCACCCCCAGGGCCTCTCAGCAGAGCCGCTCTCCAGCAGGTCCCCCCCAGCCTGTGCTGGTGCGGGGGGCTGTTCCTCCCCAGGGGCAGGACCCTGCACTGGCTCTGGCTGAATTCCCTGAGGCTCCCCCGGGCCCAGCTCTCCAGCCTGCCCAGGGCTCGCTGGATGCCAGCACAGCCTCTGGTGCATCAGCCGCCCCTCCCAGCTTGGGATCGTCAGGGAACTTGCTGAGGGAACACTCTGTCCCTTCATCCAGGTCACTAATGAATACGTTGACCAGGACTGGGCCCAGCACAGACCCTGGGGAGCATCGCTAGTTACAGGCCTCCAGCCAGACTCTGCTCCTTTGATCGTGACCCTCTGAGCTCTGTTGTTGAGCCAGTTCTCTGTCTACCTCACTGTCCACTCATCTAACCCACAATGAAAGACATTTGAAATGTCTTTCCACTGCAGGCCTTCCTGAGCCTCTCACCTGTTAAATACTATGTACATATTGCAATTAAATTCCTGAGTCAATGTATTAAATAGCTAACATTTCCTCTCTTTAGTTAATATTCTAAAATGCTTTCAGGATACTGTGAGGACACACAAAAAACCTCATCATTGCATCAATATGGCTCAGAGACAGCAAAATTCTGTCTGCTTCAGAAAACTGTCAGACAAACAGCAGCTTTGAAACACGGTGCCAACGGGACTATTCTTTTAGGGAAAGGCAGTCACAGGAAAGTCACAGAAAAATAAGTGCTCCAATAACTTGCATAGTCAGTGAAGGCAACACCATAACAACCGCTCAGCTGTCCTTCTCTCCTCTTCCCTTGCTGATGAGTAACAGGAAGAGGAGGAAAATCTCTTTTCTTCCCTCATCCCCCTTCTGCTCTACTGCCTCAGATGTGCTCTTTCTAGCAGCAAGACTCTGAAGAACATTTCTTTTACGCCAGACCTCAGGGCTGCTTATCTTCTTCTGACACATTTTAAGATGGGGGACAGAAAAGAGAGATGATTTAATGTAATAGCGTATCTGTATGGTTTTATTTTTCAGAACATTTCCTTATGCAAAGTGATATCCCAAATTGCTCCTGACTTGTCATGATTTCTTCTTTTTTTTTCAGTATGCCATGTATACACAGTGCTGTTTTGTTCCTTTTTAATATTTCTGGTGATATTTTTATATAACTCAGCAGAATTTAGGGCAGAATGCTATCATATTAGAAAGAGAGTTAATCATATCTTTCCAGTGAAAAAAATAATCAGAAAATTTAAGCTGAGAATTAGTGGTCAGTTTACATGGTGCTGTTTAAATGTGTCTCTACACGTGCAAGAAGACTTCACCATTAAGAAATGTTTCATGAGAATACACACTGAGAGTTTTGTTGCTCCTTTGTGTAGCTGCTCAGCAGCACTTGGGTCACACTTTTTACTTTTGGTTCAGCACTTTCAGCTTGTCCGTTCCTGAGTGATTAATGGTAATTAGAATCTCTAATACCCTCCATCCCTCTCCCATCCACCAGTTCATGCTGGGAAGTATCAACCAGGCCTGTGTAGTCTCCCTTCCTCAGATCAGATCAAGGCTCCCGCTCCGAGCCAGGATAACGAGGTGTTCATCTCCTCAGGGATAATGATTTGTCTGATTTTACTTACGCTCTGTGTAAGAAGGCCCTAACTGAAAATCACAAGCTCAGTAAGAGCTGAGTGAGGACATCGAAGGGAAAAACAGGGAAACTATGATCAACTGCTTATAATTCTGAGACTTCGCAAGTTTTTTATATAATGAAGTAGTTTTCCTGAATAAGATGCTGTATCTGACTGAGCTCTCTCTTCTGCTGCTGCATCACGTATCCTACAGGTGAAAGACTTTGTGAAGGGGGTGTTTTATCTGTTTGCTGTTTACTGTGTGCATGTAGTATATTTTGTTTGAAGGGCAGTGTCTGGGAAGCCAACCAGTTTGCTTTACTATGGCTTGTACCGTTTTAGGCAGGCAAAGCCCTCTGGAAAACAAGGAGACCGAGCCTACCCTGGGAGAAACTGAGCAGGGAGTTTCTGTAATGATGTATAACCACAGGCTGAGCCACCCGGCAAGAGTGGGGTACTGATCATGGCAAGAAATCTCCTCCCCTCGAAAAGACTGAAAAGAGAGAGGGAAGGAACTTTTCCTAGGATGCTGAGGATGCTGATTTCCTAGAATTGCCTGAAGATTGTACAGTGCAAGAGGCCACCCAAGGCTGCTGGAGTGGAGCACAAGACCAGTAATGAAGACTACAAAGAACAGGGAGAGAAGACAGCTAATTTCCCTACTCTTGTTTAGTATCTCCTCCTCCAGACCTGATATTCCACTATTTAAAGTTTTCATGTGTTTAGCAGTTGCCATTTTAAGGAATCTTTGCCTGAGAGAGAACACCAGTGAGGATGCTCAGTAAGGAAAAGACAGCGTCACCTCAGGGGTCAGCTCAGCCAAGGCTGTCATCACACACTTCCCTGAGGATATAAAGACCCAGCTTCTAGGCCACTGTGGCTGCACAAACAAGCATCAGTTAGGCTGTACCAAGAGGTTTGTTCCATGTTAAGTTGTAAAATCCCTCTCTGGTTTCCAGCTGAAAAATACTTTTTCCCTAGGCAGAAGCTGGAAGAAAGAACACGATAATTTATTTACCCTATTGAGAAGCAGTTTGCTTCATAATTATTTGGCCTGTTTGCCAAGCATGGAAAGATAACACTATATAAAAGACAGTAATACTTCCTTAAACTAGGGCTAATTTTTCAGTAGGCAGAATAACCCTCTCAATGCAATATAGTGTCTTATCATAAAAGTTTTTATAGCTGTGAGAGTGTGAACTGCCCACTCGCACTGATTTTCTCTGACAAAGCTAAACAGACTGACTGCTGTTCTTGAGAAACCTCTGCAGTTATGCTGCCAGCTGGGGTCAGGCCATGTAGCTAAGCTGGGATAGTTTTTCTGCTAATGCTAACATCAGTCTCCTTCAAACAATCTATGAGTAGCTGCTAAAGAGAGAGCATTAGCCAGACATTTTCTCTTCCCATCCTCTGAATAGCAGCAGATTTCTCCAGCCTACTGGGTTATAAAGAAGCTAATTTTTCTGGGAGAGAGAGGTACCGGTCTCTCCTATATAGGTTTTCTGCCCTATTTTTTGGCGACGCAGAGTATTAAACGTAGAGAGGCTTCAGGAAGACCCTTCCTTTCCATCTCCCAGGTGTTTGATGATTCCCTCTGATCTTGCACTTTGGCAGCCAGAAAACCCAGGCAGTCACCCCCATTCCTTACCAAAAAAAGCTAATTCTGCCTGTTAGACTAAATCCAGTTACTTGAAAGGAACCTCATACTTCACCACTGCCTCCCTGAATTTCCTCTGATTTTTGGAGAACTGGTGCAGTCTTGCTCTCCATCAGCAGGTGGTCCCACTCCTATGGTTTGCTCACCAGGTTTAGCAACCCTTTAGCTGGTAGATGCAAACTGTCAGCCAGAGAGAGACACAGAGCCCACACAGCCTTCGCACAGCAGCACCTTGGCTCAGCCTCGCTCCTGGGAGACTTTATTTCCCTGAGGTTCATGTCCTTTACTACCAGAGTACAGGTTAAGCAGGTCTGAATTTAATTTGTAGTGTAAAACTGTTTTCTATGGCTACAATATTAGGAAACATTTCATCCTGTCCTCACATTGCCCAAAGCAGAAGAAAGCAACTTGGCCAGCTCTGTAGGGCACGCAGGTGAGGGAGGCGCACGTAGCGTTCATCACGTAGCGTTCCTGGAGGGCAGCCCATGTATAAAGTGGTGACAGTATTAAATCACATGGCTCAGTGTTCGTAGGGAGGAAGATGAGCTGTACACTGATGCAGAGGGTCAGCAGCCGATTGATACCTAATACTGGCTTCAAAAGAACATACAGTCTCCTCTAACTGGAGCAACATAGCGAAGTTTTTAAATACTTGGGGTACTTTGCAAATAAGATAGTCTTAGAATTTGCTATATGTGATTAGACAGAAGGGAATCTGGAGGAACTGTATCCTTAAGTAGAATAAATACGGGAAATGTACTAGAATAAGCTAGTTTATCTCAGCTAGCATCAGTCAGAACTGTGCAACCAAGCCAAAAATGAACAGAGCATGCCCGGAGACTGAGTTCAACCAGCGGACACAGTGAGGAAGACTATCGACAACCTCCAAAGGACACTGGAGGACCACCAATGAACATGAATGTGCACACGTTAAGGACATTTGCTTGTATTAATTAGTTCCAAGAAGAGTATGAATATGATAACCATATCCTAGAAATCTAATGAATATGTACACTTTGATTGCATATAACCCCTGTAGTAGAGCAATTTGGTGCACACACCAGGTGGAGCGATGCCCTGTGTGCCCGGCGCCACAATTAAGAGTGCCTGCTTTCTAAAACTACAGATTGAGTTTTAGAGGGTTCGTATATTTGCCGACTTACGGTATCACGGCATCCACAGACACCTCTGCTGAAAGCCAGGGGTTTTAGAAGAGACCAAGAACAGGTCAAGCACGGGAGATTCTTCAAGGATTATCCCACGTACATCTGCTGTGTAAGGGCTGTGACACCTAGACTTTACACAGGGACCTACTAGCCAGGTCTCCCTACTGTGCCAGACCTGTCCAGCTTTTTATGAATGCTAGGAGATTAAAACTGTAATTTTAATAACAGAGTTAGTGAATAGGCAGGTGACAAGACAGAAATACTTTTAAAAGTCTTCGTTAAAAGTCTGGGAGTTTGCAAAGGCATGCCAAGCCAGGGCATATGGGTGTTATGTTGAGGTTAAGGTTGCACAGATAACCTTAACCTCCTCTCTGTTGTGTAATGTGTATGATTTAGGGCTGTCACTCTACTGGGCATGCTGCAAAAGACATCTGTTCAGTAAGGTTTTTTGGAGAGCGGTGGGAATATTCTCACTGGAATGATGCAACAAAGCTTTTGTAACTGGCTGGATAAGATACTGTTTAAAATCATTATTTTTGCTGCTGTGACTTAATACTATTATTATTAATTATGAGTTAGATGTCTAGAGCCTTGTCTAGGCAAATATTTCACCTTAATTACCATTTAAATTTAAATGAATAAATATTCCACAATTCCTCCCAGGCAAGCCATTCTATCTGTGTCTCAGTTTTCTCCTGTGTCAAAGACGCCTGATCCATTCAGGACCTTTTCAACTGCAAATCCCCAAGTAAGCAAAAGATGAATGTAAACATACACGCTGTGTTAATGGCAAGGGAGGTTGTCAGACCTCGCCTTGGCTTGCATGCTGGGATGGAGAAACCTCTGTGTTGGTGGAATTCCTTCCTTCCATCGCCGTAAAGAGGCAGAGATACTTGGTGGCTTGGCACCACTTGCGTGACGATCAATCCAGCTTCGCAGACAAGCAAACATGAAATAAAAGTCTGACCAAGGTGTTTTGTCAAGACACCCGTGCACAGCTGCATAACCAGTTTGCTTGAACTGGCCAGGCATGTCTGCAGTGTATGTTTCAAGCTGAAGCTCACTGAAGGTGTTGGAAGGGCTCCAGTTCCCTTCAGCGGGCTTTGGAGTAGGGCCTGTCTGCCCAAGAGCACTTCTCTAATGCTCAGCAGGGGCCTCAGGAGCTGCCCTGAGCATTGCTGCAGGCAGACAAAATGCAATCTGCGTAGCAGCACCTGGGCATCCCCCTTGGGCATCATGGTTTTGCTGCACAGAACCCGTTAGTCTAAGCCGTGCCATAAAAGTGGGATCTGCCCCTTCTGCTAATCCCTGCTCCTGATGCACGGGTTTGACGAACGAAAAATGGCAAAGCAGTTTAAGAGTGATTTTTAAAGCTTCTTGCCCCTGGTGGGAGCTTAACTCTGCGTCCCCCCCCTTAGCGCTCCCATTCCCAACCCCTGGGCGAGCAGCAGGAGCTCGCGTTCTTCAGGAGCAGGCACTTGTCAGAGTGGGGGAGATGAGTGTAGGTGTTGTGACACTGCCTCACTGCTTGTGTGATCTACAGTCCCTAACTTTATCACTGCTGGAAGCAATCATGTGCTCCTCTCTCTGGCTGTGGTTGTGTTAACAACTCTGTTTTGATACATCCACAGGTAAAACCCCAGCTTGTTAATGGTCCCCATGGGCCCAGCTCTGCCCTCAGACACATGTCGGCAGCTCCTGTCGGGCAGAGCAGCTATGGAAACTGCTAGTGCTTCTTTGCTGCACTCAGCTGGCAAGCCTTTGGTAAAAATATTGCTCATGTTATCTTCCTGTACAAAATTCTACAGCTCATAAACAGAGACATCCCACTATGTGATACAAACGGTCCTTTCTGACCTTAAATCTCTGAATGTAGAGACGGAAACTATTTTTTTTTAGTAAGTTGACATTATCTTCTCTCTTCAGAAAAGCCCATGGTGTGTTTGAAAAGACTTTGAGGACCACTCATAATTATATATGGGTTTGCAATTGAAAACTATATGGTCAATATCTTCCATAACTTACAAAGCTTGACTAAGGCAAATTAAGTGTACAGTTATGCTTAAGTATATAGCTATGATATAGTTGAATTTATCATTCATGATACACAATAATGGAACTGAAATATAAGTGTTTAGAAAACTTTATGAGCTTAATACAAAAGCCTTACCTTTGTGTAAAATCAGTAGCAGATAAAAGTTTATGATTGGTGTCTGTTCTTTTACCACTAGAGTGTGAGGGCATGGTTTTAAGATAACATACCAGACAATCAGTATCAAAAAAAGCTGGCCACAGGGAAAACCTATGAGGATGTTCATCGGCTTGTATTATGTCATGTTGTGAAATAAAACAGTCAACTAAAAACCTGAATTACCATCTACATAAGCAAAGCCTGAGAGCATATGGCTATGTGCATTTCCTCAGGGCAGAGCCGGGTCGCAGCGCTGCACTGGTTTGAGTTACAGGCACTGCAGTGGCATTTTCCCACTGTCCTCTGACATGGAGGAGAGGTGATGGGATCTGGCCAGTTTCTATACAAGAGGACAGTGGTGACAGTAAAAAAAATTAATCCAAGTTGGGAAGCCTGATTCACCTGGAAGATGTCAATAAAGACAAAGAAAAGAGAGTGAAGCAGGTCTAAAAGAAGGTGACGAGACTCTCCTCTTCAAATATGTCTGATTTTAGAAAGCAGTAGCGTGTATTGAAGAGGGATCTTGAAGGAGATGGTCTAGTGGAAATCCAAAGGGGTCATTTCTTTCCATTGCCACCTTCTTTTAGCATTTTCATTACCACCTTGTGGACCACTGCCACACCTAAGCTCTGGGTCTCGGGTAGGGCAGGATGGATGGGAGCTGGTGTTACCAGGTAGCTTATTTACTGCACAGCTTACCAGCTGCGGTGTAGCCACGGACAGTACTTCCACGGTTACAGTACTTCCACCGGCTGCCCAAGGCACTGTAGGGGCTCAGTCCCAAACTGTGGACCACAGTTTGGACATCGTGTTTTGGGTGTGAATGGCTCAGTGAAGAGGAAAGGGGCAGCTCCTGGAGATCTTTATTTCACAGTTGCACAAAATAAAGGGTGCTGGGAAAGGGAGAGGTGTGCCTCTTTAGGGGCTGCTTCTCCGCTGAAAAAACATGGAATTGTCCTCCATGAGTGTACACATATTTTGATTTTCCTTACTGTATGGAGGAGCGTGTGGTTTGACAGCTGCAGTTTTTGCTTTTACAAGAACATAATTTTACGTCTTGGTTTTGCATAAAGGAAAGCTGGATTCTGGCTGTGCTGCCAGCTTTTGCCCCCCACTTTGGCTCCCGCTGCCTGCTGCAGAATGCCACTTCTCCCTCCCAAACAACAGAGACAGAGGAAACCGAGCCTCGCAGGCGGCTGGCTGTCTGACGCTCCTGTCGCCGAAGTTTATGCTGTGGAGCTGGCATCAAAATAACCAGGCACACCATTCATGTCAACATCTGCAGCTGCTCCAGAGCGGAGTTTAGCCCTTCAATTACGCTGTCTTCGTTTGTTTCTGCACAGACACTGCGCCTGAAACACCACTGGCACCTGGACCACCCCCCTCTCAGAGACCACTGTGCTTCCTGGGATACTTGGGTCAACACTTCTGGGGTGTCCTGTTCCCCTCCCTGCCTGGGTAAGCACTGCTTTCCAGGTGCCTCCAGCTGCCGAGGAGCACAAGGCAGAGGGGCAACATACATACATCAGTGCCACACCACCCCTGCCGCACCCCCAGCACTGGGAAATGGTTCTCTTTCTGGACAGCCTGTACAGCTGTGAAACAACGAGCTTCTCCTGAAAACAGTCCCTAAACACTCTCATGGAGGACTCTGTCTCCCTCCAGTGACTGTTGAGTACCTGCAGGGAATAGGCTCCTAAATTGTTTAAAGTTAGGTGTTTTAAGTGATCCCCTCAGGTTGGAAAACCAGACTGAACCTGAGATCATCTCAGCTGACTTCTCGTGTCCTGTGGGCTGTAGATTTTCACATGACAACCTACACTGAACATACTACTGTGCTAAAATACATCTCTGAGGCAGGATAGCAAGGCTTAGGGAGCTCTTCTCTTCCCTGTAGAGTTGGTGTCCTCTGTCCATTAAAGATATGTGCCTACTCTCAACAAATACAGCTTTTCATCTGTGTTTTTTCCCTCCTCCAAGGAAGACCCCTTCAGTACCTATCTCCCTATAAAGCTACTTATGTCATGTAAGCAAGTTTTTGGTTTGGTTTGGTTTGGTTTGGTTTGGTTTGGTTTGGTTTGGTTTTTTTAATAGTCAGATACACAGGTATGTGTCCGACTCCAGCTTTTGTTTTCCCCAGCATTCAAATAGTTTTTAGGCGTGCTCACCAATTTTTCAGCTTCCATTTTAAAAGGCGGATCTGAGAACATGTGAACATGAGACAGCGTCCCGGTTGTGACACACTGTTCCCGAGCTGTACGAAAATGTGAGCTGACCTTTCTGTGCACGCTAATTCCTCATCACTGCCTGAGAACAGATCAGTCTTTTTTCAGCAGTCTCAGGATGAGAATTACCGTTGAGTTGCCTGTAGATTCTGACCCTCTACAAGATTATGGCTTTTCAGAAGGACCAGTTGCAATTGTTGTCCCACGATGCATGACTTTGCATCTGACTTGCATATGCTTGGAAATACTTTGACTGAACCCAATTAGCTACAAACCTAGAGCTGTATGAATCCTCTGTAACTAATACTATTTCTCTCTTGTCCAAAGCTTGTACTATCTGCAAATATTGCCAGTTGTGATTTTTTTTTAATTTAGTTTCAGATAGTTAATAAAATATTAGAAGGAACAAAGTTATCAACTGATCAATGGGAATCCTGTCAGGAAGACACTTATTTGGCAGTTTTTCCACTGACACCGATTTTTTGAGGTCTACTGGTTGACCAGTTCCTAATTCATAATAACGTGCCCTTTACTGACAGCCTGATAGTCTTCAGCCAGACTGTCATGCATTGCTAAATCAAACAACACGTGCAGAACGATGCAGTTACTCATATCAGTCAACCCAGTTATCTCATAAAAACTGAAGTCATGTTTCTTTGATTAAAACCATTTTCCATAAAACTGTGAATTGGCACTAGTTGCACTCCCATCCTTCAGTTTCTTCTTGATTAATCATACATCAGTTTCTTCATTATGCTGTCTCAGATTGATGTTTAATTCATTATTTAATTTGTCCTGAGTAAATTACATTCTAAAAGAGATTTAGGACTCTACAGAAAGACAGAGACTTTATCATGAGTGATTCAGAACTGTTCTTGGTACTTTGTTTAATACAAAAAGGGTTGTTACTGGCAATAACGTACACCTTTTGAGAAATGAAAATTAATTGCCATTCACAACAACCCAAGATCTCACTGAAAAATAGTCATGAATAGCTTCAGTTACACACCTGATGTACTTTCAAAAAAAATTATCACAGGAAGAGGACTGAGTTTTCCAACAGCCACTCTTCTGTTATTTGCAGTCAGTGTCATGCTTGTTCTGAGGCTGAAAAGACCTGAAAGTCTGTGTATAAAAAAAGATAGGTTTTGCTGGAAAGCAACAATTTTTGGTCACAGACAGCATGATGTGGTCCTAGAAAATTACTCATTTCAAAATGTATCATGAGTGAAATTTGTTTGTGTGTCTTTGTTGACATGATAGACAATAAATATGGTCCCAAAAGCATAGCACACAAGCAAAACTATTCAAAATTGGCCTGAGTATGTTGTTCAATAAATAACTAATGCAATGTGTCAACAGTGCAGATTTTGTGCAAGGATGGAGAACAAGCAACATACAGTGGAAAAGAAGGAACAAATTACTTTTTTTCCCCTAAGAGCACTTGTACAATAGCACCGTCAGAAAAGATTGTCTTCAGTCTACAGAAATCTATGATAAAACAAAGGTAGATAATGGATGATGTGTCAGCTGAAGCATAAACCTCCAGAGCTGATTTTGCCAGCCACAAAAAAGTTTGGATTTTGAATAAATGGGTGTGAGGGGTGAAAGCTTTTCTAAAGAAAGCTTTAGATACGGCATCCACTAACTTTAACTGCATTTGGACTCTCTCCTGCAAATTACAGTCTGGTTTTGTGGTTTAGCAAGCCAACGGAGAGCCTTTGTACCTGTGACTGTTGCAAGCCCTAAGTGGTGAAACTGCAGCGTTCATCAATGCATCACTGCAATGACGAAGAATTGGACCATCACGTTAAGAGAGCTTGTGGTGACAGGGCAAGCAGATGGCTCTTTTCATTGCCTGACACTCGGAAGGTGGCAGTCATGATGCCGCCTCTGTTTTCCATCAGCTCGAGGATGCACTAGGAAAGCCATGCATTCCCCCTCATGCTGAAAAATGGAGAGTGCATCACCCCAACTTACCTTCTGCAAGCACATTTTGCTTGAGACACCAATGGCATCAGTGGACTTCAAGGCACAGCTGTTAGCTTTTAAGTGCCACAGCCATATTGAATTTGACAGATTCTTCAAAAAATCAAATTACTACAGAGAGCTTTCAGTGGCCTTGCTGGAAAGTGGCAATTTTAACCCTTAGTACATTCGCTTCCTATGCCTCTTTTTCACAGAGGAGCAAGGTTACACAGAGTGAGATCGTATGAATTGGGTTTCATCTTCTCTGCCCATCTTTGATCTCACAATCAAAAGGCAAGATCTTATTGTTCATCTTCATTTCATACAGTGAACTAAATTTGCTACCTACAAAGACAGTGAGAAAACAAAACCTGATTTGATGCTGCTTCTGTTAGTCTAATCTATGCATTTCAGTAAGTTTTATCATGTTACTGACATATCACTGAAGAAAATTGCCATTTTTCTTGCATGTGCAACTAACAGGAGCCAGTGCTTTTCCATTTAACTTGCTGTGAAAAGTAAGTCTACTAGTAGTGTGAGTTAAGGGTATTAGCCATTCTGTACTGCTAAAGATGCTCTTAATGCTTTAGCACTAAGAGCTCATCAGGTTGAGTGTAGCTGGAAAGGAATGTTAAATAAAGGCCCTCTGAGAGAGAAGCCAGAAGGTTTAGTGACCTGAGAGACGGGATGTAGAAAGAAGGCAGGACGTGGTGTTTAAGACAGAGGCAGGTAAGGGAGTGTTCAAAAAATGAGTAGACATGGCACTTCAGGGCATGGTTTGGGAGACATGATAGTGTTGGAATTGATGATCCTAGAGGTCTTTTCCAACCTTAATGATTCAATGATTCTATGTGTAATAGAGGTCACAGACTTAAGGAGAAACCTGTCGGTGACTGAAGGTAGATTCAGCAGAGTGAACAAGACGAATGTAGACTTAATTAATTGGGACGAGTGAAGGTGAGGAGGGAGGCTGTGAGCAGTTCTCTGAAGAAACATGATACTTCGTGTAAGAGGGCAGAAGGGTAAACAAAGGATGGATGCTTGTGATTTGTTTGGGACACAAAGTCTGTATCACCTCTGCCTTCCAGACGAGCTGTGGGCAACGGGAAAGAAGTCCCAAGCTGAATGCTAAACAAACATGTTTAATAACCTAGCAGTAGCAAATGTGAGAATCAATGTTTGGACAATCTAGCGGGGGGGGTGGGGGGTGGCTGTTGTTGAATGGCTACAATATGGTGGGAAGCAGCGAAAAGCTGCCTTTGTCACCAGCGCAATATGCTGAGAGAAGGAAGGTTTTATAGAGGAATGTCAACAGTTAGTCTTATTCTGAAAACCCAACCATCAGCACCATCTGAGAAGAATGGAAAACGTAAAAGGACCCTGGGAGGAAACAAGGGTCGGCACACGTCGCGCCCTTCTTTTGGCAGCTTGGTGCAGAGGGTTTGCAAACAAATCAAGATCTCACATTGTGAGTGGTTGCTTGTCGCAAACCGGTCGCTGATTGATAGGTATTAGGGAGAAGTGTGTGATACATACTCAGTTGGATCATTTATTTTGGTTGCTGAAGAGAATAAACATCCACAGCTCGCTCAGTCCGCTTGTCCTCCAAACTTCCTCGCAGTTGCCATCACTGCTGGAAACCCCTGCGAATGCCAAGGGCGGACCGGCTCCGGCGATCAGACCCTGCCGTTCAGTCCCTGCAGATCACACATGTAACAATACCAAAGTCCGTTACTGAGGGAAGACTGATGCCCTGTTGCCGAGAATAAAACCATTCAAAGCAGAAGTTAAAGATTCTTCAGGGATGCCTGAATAGCTCTGTTCTTCATGCCAGAGTCATTTTAAAATATTGAGGTCAGCCCATAAGGACAATGTGTGTAGCAGAAAATGTCTATGGTTGTGAAAAAAATGCCTATCTGTAAATAGGGTAAGATTTGGGATTTTTTTCATTATTACTTTTACTAAATAAATAACAAAACAACCTGTTTAACTCAGCGCTGTCTTCTGGTAGCGCTGCCTATTACTGAAGTGCATTAAGTTCTCCTTAGTAAAAAAAAAATTGCTAATAATAACACGATTATTTGACTGCCTGGCTGTTTCCCATTTGTGAGCAAAAACTGCAGGTAGAGTTTTATGTTTTAGTCACTGTTGTGTACTTAATTGCATTGTTTTCCTCCATTTTTAAAGGCTGGTTGGTTTTGGGGGCAGTGAGGGAGGCAAGTGGTCACTTTTAGGAAATTGAAAGGATTCTCAATTTGTTGTAAAAAAAAAAATGCTTTTAAAAGAAGAAAGCTGTATCTTCTAAGGGCAGGTGCTTGTTTCAGTTAATCTCTTCTGGAAATTTCACAGGTGTTATTTTGTGTGGTGCAGCCAAAAAAGTAATATTTACAGGAATACTCAGCCCATACTCCACAGAGTGACTAATTGCTAGTTTCTGACCTAGCAAATATTTGTAAATGTGAACTGTAACAAGTACCAGGGAGTAGAAAAGACAATGTAATCATAATTTTGTTTAAAATACTTCCTTCCTCATTCCATCAACAAAACTATTCACCCCCTCACAGCTGAAATAATGTGCTGTGAGTCAGTCTGTTGGACAGAATCTCAGTCTCCTGTGGGGCATCAGCCTCCGAGATAAACACTGCTTTCATCCGCTCTCCAAAATCACAGAACACACGACCTGAATTTTGACATCTGTGCTTAATAAATTTTTAAATCTTGTAAATGTTTGCAAAGGGCAAATATTAACTTTGAAATCATTACGGTTACATTCTGGTCCGTACCTCTCGTCTCTAGTGAGTATTGTGGATTGTACTGCAAGGACTCTTGCTTTTGGGAAATTTAGTGGAAGTCTCATAACTGCTTATGCCCCAAGTGAGGAGGCCTTGGTGCATTAAGAGAAACAGCGATCTTACAAGATCACCCCCAGGTCAGAAAGTGAAGCTCTCAGGGTGCCAATATGCCATAAAAAAGAGCCGTAGCGTTATATCTGCATGGGGCAGCAGAGCTGAATAAATTCTGGCTCTACATTTTAATCCTAAAATAAAAAATATTAATCTCAGTATTGCTCAACATTTCTAAAAGATAAATCATCCAAACCGTAAAAGTTTAATGAAATTAGTGGAAAGAAAAGGAATCACAAACTTAACTTTCATTTTTCACATTTGTGAAACATATTTCTTTACTTGATTAGTAATACAGAATCCCAGAATCCCAGGCTGGAAGGGACCTCAGGGACCATCTAGTCCCACCTTTCTAGGCAGAGCCCACCCTAGACAAGATGGCCCAGCACCCTGTCCAGACGGCTCTTGAAAGTGTCCAGTGTGGCCAAGTCAACCCCTTCCCTGGGGAGATTATTCCAATGGTGACTGTCCTCACTGCGAAAAATTTCCCTCTCGTGTCCGATTGGAATCTCCCCAAGAGCAACTTGTGTCCATTCCCCCTTGTCCTCTCCATGGGACTCCATGTAAAAAGGAAGTCTCCATCTTCTTTGTAGCAGTAGCAGTAGTGGCGGTGGTATGTGTTGCAGTGACTCAGGCTGCAAAAGTGAATGCCTGTATTGCGGCCTAACAGTTTGTTTTATAAGGAAATAATAAATATATGGAAAACCTGGGCATCCTCAGAACTAGATCAGAACAGCAGGGAAGGGTGGTAGCTCCAAGACTTGACATCGCCTTGTAGCATCTAACATCGAACAGTTACCTCTACTGCTCTGGACACAGCAGGAACAGAAATACTACAAGTTACTTCCAACCATTTTGATCTTACCCTTTCAAAAGTGTGTAACAGAGATCAGACTTTGAATTCTGTGTCATCGATCGACTGTTTTCTATTTGGCAAATATTGGCACTTTGAGACAGTTCAGGAGAAACAGCTGAACATCTAACCCTTGTATTTAACCACAGTTAAGCCTGAAGACACAGAGGAAGACTATTGTACCCACACCCGTGGAGGAAAGAAAGTTTAGCCCAGAAAATAACCTTCAGTAAAGCAATCCTTAGGCAAAAGAAAGATGATACACTTTTCAAGTATTTAGAGCTTTATTTTCATTCTCCTTGGCTTTTGGATGTCGGCTGATGAATACCAGATAAAAGGGTTTCATGTTTATAAATTTTTCTGAAAATTCAGACAAAACAAACAGAAAAAAAACCTGTATTTTAGGAAGAAAAACTGTCTTTTTCCCATCTTATGGGATAAGTAATCACAAGCAAAGCAGGAGGAGGGCTGTGGGAAGCAGAGGCCTGGCAGCAGAAACGAGACCCCGATTCTTCTTCACCATTGCAATGACAACAGCTTTGAAAGGGTCACCTGTCATCTGAAGTAGCTGTTTCCTGATAATGTCCCAGAGTTGGTGTTTTAATCCCAGTAGCAGCAAAGCTCTGCCACTGAGAGGGGCCCGGTGTGCTCAGTACAGCTAATTGCCGTTAGGAAAGAAGGGTTTCCCTTCCACGATTAGTTTTCCTCATGCTTTCTGATGAAAGCGGGAGTCAGTGACCGGTGGCAAAAGAACTCACCCCTCGCATTGTGCTTCCCAAAGGACGATGGCCACAGGTTACAGCGAGACGGCTCTCACCTACGGAGGCCTGAATCTACACAGTCTCACCCCTTTCTGTGGGCAGCATGGGGCCTGGGCAGGGGGGGCAGGTTGAGGAGCAACTGTTCATGGTGACCCACCCCTGGTTTGTGTTCCCAAATCCAGTTCTGCCCTGCCTGTAATGGGAGAAGAATCTGGGGGGCAGAGTCACTATAAAGTCTGGAATAAATTGTCCCTTTCAGCTTATTATTAATTACCTTCACAGAGCTGCCTGCTCCAGGGAACCAGCTTTCTCCCTGAGTCCCACCAGTTTTAAGTGGCATTACACAGTGTTGAGGGCACCACTCAATTCCTCACACCCACTTTTATTCTTTTTTCTTTTTTCAACAAAATTTTCAGCAAACTGCGCTGCTGCTGCAGCCCCGTGGCGAACAGCCCCACGGACAGCAGCGCAGTTTGCTGAAAATTTGTTGAAAAAAGAAAAAAGAATAAAGTGGGTGTGAGGAATTGAGTGGTGCCCTCAACACTGTGTAATGCCACTTAAAACTGGTGGGACTCAGGGAGAAAGCTGGCTTCCCGCCCCCCCAGGTGATTTTTCACATTCACTTTGCATCTTTTCCAGCCACATCCCTGCCTCCGCACCCACATTTGCTGCAGCCCCTCTCCTCGGCCTCATTCTGACCCTTTTTCCTAAAATCTCTGCCCCCCATTCTTTTCCTCTCTCATCCCCCCCCTCCTCGCTCTTTCCAAATTTCCCACTTCTCCCCTCTTCTTCGCTTTTGGCTCCATCGGGACGTGCCCTATCCCGCCCCCAGGGAGGCTGCGCGCCCTCACGGGGGTTTTCCAGAGTATCGGGAAACTCTTAAAAGCAGAAAATCGCCTTAATTTTCAGCCTTATTTTGGTTTTGTTTTTAATCTCCCCCTGGGGAGCGCGGGCAGGACCAAGGGTCAGGGTGCGTTCGCTGTCTTGCTTCCACGTGCCTTTTTTATCACCATCATCACCACCATTTTTTTTTTTTTTTCCTGTTTTTTTCTGCTGTTTCCCCCTTCCTCCCCCATCCCTTCCCGGCTCCAGGGACGGGGGTGCAGAAGACCGCAGAAGCCGGGGAAGGGGAGGAGGGGAGGTAGGGGAGGGGGGGTAGGGGAAGGGGGAGGCGGAAGAGGGGGAGGGGGGAAAGGGAGAGAGTGAGTCCTTAACCCCGCCGCCGGCTCCGCGCAGCTCCGCGGGTGCGCAGCGGGGCAGCTCCGCGAGGCGCCGCCAGGGGGCAGCAGCGCTCTGCCGCATCCCCCCCCGCCCCCCACCCTACTCCACTCTCCCCCACCCCTCTCATCCCCACGCCCACCCCTCCCTCGGGGGTCGCCGCCGCCGCCGCGAACTGCCGCCCCCGGCCCGGCATCTCCCCCCACGCACCGATCGCGGGACCCGGGAGGCGGGCATGGGGGTCCCACCGGTCAGGCCGCGGGCTGACCCTCCTTGTGTGTCCACCCGTCTGTCCGTCCATCCAGCCGTGCCGGGGAGAGCGGTCCGCTCCGCAGGTTAGTTTCTTTGTCTTTCCTTTTAATGACGATGCTGATTATTACTGTTAATAATAACATCGGCAATAGCAAAAAGTATAACGCCATATACTGCTATTGTCGCTATTATTATTATATATTTATCACAGGTGTACCCCCAGGGGGGGAGAGGCGCGTGCAGGGGTCTTGCCTCGACCTTCTCAAGGCGGCTTGAAAACCGGGCAGAAACACTTATATCGGGATGAAAAACCGGTGTTAACCCCGTCAAGGACGAGGAGAAAAGTGCTTTTTGTTGTTTTCTTGAACGCCGGAGGTTTTACCGCGGGGAAGTTGGCTGGCAGCTGCTCCCCCTATGCCGGGGGAGGGGGGTGCAGGGGGTCCCGGTGAGAGGAGGGGGATGCCTCCATTGTCATCCTCATCACGCACAGGTGTGTGCTCTGGATGGCGCTGCCTCCCGCTCTGGAAGGAGCGTTCCTGAGTCCCAGCCCTGTTTTGGGGGAACACGCTAGTGAGAAAAAGGTGCTTTTTTTCTGGGAGCAGGAGGAAAGGAGCAAGGTGCTGCTGGTGCCTGGGGGGAATCTGTCCGTGCGGGGCCTTCCTCACCAGGCAGCAGCTCTTCCCCCACGCAGCTTTACCTTTCGTGACCCAGGCGGTTCGTTCTTAGCAGCATCTACACTTAATGACATATAGCCGCGTGTGGCAGGTTGCAGGGTGTCTGCAGGACCGCGAAGTCCGTGCCGTGGGGTCTATCACCTAACGGGGGGGGATGAGAGGGGGGCGCTGCAGGCTTAGCTGCTACACGCTGCTGGTTCCCGGGTGGATCCCACGCTGCGCAGGTCCACCATTGCTCCACCTGTGGCTTTAACCCCTACTTAAGATAACTTTCCCTCCCCTCCCTTAGGTGTTCAGCAAGTCTAGGTGTTCGTCTGGGGAGTGGGAAGAGGGAAAAAATAAAAAGAAGCGGGAAAACAGTGCGGTCTTGAAAAAATATCCTGCCTTTTCTACACCGTTTGGGGGAAATTATCCCCTTTGATCGTGTCTGGAAAGCAGGTAGTCCCTCAAAAAAAACGTTAATGGAGACAATTCATGTAACTCTTCGTTTTCCTCTGAGAAAAACGACGCAGCGGGGCTCAGGGGCAGACCCCTCGATAAACGCATCACCAGCGGGGATGAAACGCTTCGCACCTATTATTTTTTTTAGCCCCACAAGGACCGTCTCGCTGTGGAAGAGCCCAGCAGCGCCTTGGCTTTGTCCGCAGCGGGACCTCACCCGGTTTTGCAGAGCTCAGGTGAAGGCGCGCTCAGAAGTTCTCGTTTTATTTCTTAAGCACGGGTGTTTTATAGCAACACTCCACTGAGGCTTCAAGAAAATCGACGCCCAAAGAACAGAGCAAACTTTCTAACCTCGTTTTTGAGGCCGTACCAGGTTCTTCCCCAGGAAAAGTGTCCCCTCGCCTCAGGAACGCTTTGCTGGGGCTGGAGCCTGCCTTAACGGAGTCAAATAACTAAGGCAAAATTCTACTTATGATGTACTCTTTGCCTGGTGAAGAGGAGGACGAAGCTCCTTAAAGCGTCCTGCTTTAAGCCAAATTCCCTTCAGGGGGTCCCAGGGACCCACCGAGCACCCCCACTCCGGCTCCCACCCGGGCGGACGGTTCCCAGAGTGGCCTACATTTCACCCAAAAATGCAGGTGTGTTGTTAGCGAGGAGAGTTTTGGGGGAGAGAAAATCATCAGCAGAAAGGCGGGAACAGAATTAAAGCGTTTCACTTCGCCGGAACGATTAAGCGGGGTTCTAAATGTTCTGGCCCCGTTTGTGCGGCGTCAGCCCCTCGGCAAGACTTTTTCTGCTGATTATTACGGTCCGTACAGCTGCACGATCGGAACAATCTGGTAAATCTGGGAATAAACAACTTTAACTTCAGCAGATTCCGCCTCCCCCACACTTAAATTCATTTGAAAAAGCTGAATACTTTGACTTTACCTGCCATACATACATATATATGTCTGTGTATATATATATTAAAAAAAGAGGGGCGAGTTTGAGAGCTACGTTTTAAACCAAATACCCACATACCCTTATAACCTGAACAACTGGGCTAACTTCTGCCCCTTTAGAATCAATTGCACCTAATTCCATGGCTTCAGAAACAATTTGGTGATTATTCCATGCTCAACAATCCACTTTTTTACCTCCGCTTGAATTCTTACAGCTCGACAGCAACTGACGCCTGACATCACCGGAGCTGACCTACCTGCCCTGGAGGACCTTGGCTGATTTTTGGAAGTCGAAAACAATTTTCATTTATCCCTATAAAAAAAAAAAAAAAAAGATAAAAAGGAGAATCACGCTGGCTTTGTCAGCGTATCTAGAAACTGCTCTGAAGAAGAATAAACACGAAAATGAGTGAGTTTGGAGAAGTGCAGACACCATAGAACGGACGGTCCATACGAGTGCGTGTAATCAGTAGCAGTGGTTATACACGGGGTAAGCAAAAAGAAAAAAATAAATCTGTAAATTCAGGAACTTGCTTGCTGATTTCTACGTGTTTCGGGTAGTGGCACGTAGCAGCAAGAATAGGCGGGCGGTTGTTCTGATGCCAACCCTTCTGATTTGAAAGGAAGTCAGTTCTAAAGTGTTTTAATCGATGTTTTGAAAATATGTAAATTAAAAGGAAAAACGTTTCCGTGCTCATTGGAATGACCAACATTATTCGAAGAATTCCATTTTGATAATTTGAATGATAGTAATTTTTAATTTAGTTTGAGTTAGCTGTTTGTATTTGTTATATTGGTCATTTTATATAACATCGAAACGAAATTAAAGGCAATTTTTGAACATAATATGGGATGCTTACAATACCTTTTCTTGTTTGTTTGTTTACCCTAAGCACCAAGGATTTATTTTTATTTTACTGCAATCTGATTTCAAACATACTGTAATTCTTATTTTATTTCGATATCATTACAGTCTCTCATTACATTATTTGTTATTGGAATATAGTATCTATAAGCTATCAGCATCCCAAAACGCGTTGGCAAATACTTGGTATTTGCTCTATTTCTCTCTACAAACACGAAACTTGCACAACCCTGCAAGGAACCGCAACCTTGCTGGTGTCCCGCACTCCGCTCCCATTAGCTGTATGGCAAACCATACCTTGCCGTCAGCTGCGTTACAGGGGGAAGGAGGCTTGGGGTGACGCAATCTGTGGCGTGCAAGCCTCTGGCAAATCGGGGCGGGGGCAGCAGCCACAGACGGGGGGTTCGGTCCCGGGCACGCCGTCCCCGGCGGGCGTCGATGCAAAGAGGTTTCGATCAACATTTCGGATTTTCAAAAAATCGCCGAAGAAACCTTCAGCCAAGGAATCGGAGGGGTAATTAGCACCTCTGCAGCAGTGAAAGTTTCGAGGGGGGTCTAGGGCGAGCTCTTCCGCCCACCCCAGCCCTTCGGACATTGGTGGGGTGCCACCGTGCCCCTCCAGCGGGGGAGGGGGCTGCAGCTCATCAAGCCTCCTGCGTAATTAACCACGAGGGCCTGCGTTATCGCGTTTCCGCGGGAATAACGGCGGCGTGGCAGCAGCGGGGTGCAGCCGGCCCTTGCCCAGCTCCATCGCCCCCTCCCCGGGCGGCGGAGCCCACCTTCCCCGCGGGGACCCTGCCCCGCCGACGCCCCTCCCAGCCAGCCCGTGGCTGCGGACCCATTTCTAATTAATTACCACTAGGAATAATATTAATAACAAGAGGAAGGAGGGGAGGCGATGCCCGCCTCGGCGGCAGCCCCACTCGCGGCGTGGGACCCTCGACCGGCGGGCAGCCCTCCCCCCCCCAGTCCCCTTCTTTCGGCTCTTTTGGTCCCAAACCCGAGTCCCCCCCGGCCCCCACAGGCTGAGCCCCGAGTTCTCGCTCTGATGGGCGGGGGTCCCGAAGGAGGGACCGTCCCGAAAGAGGTGTCCCGGTCCCCCACGGATGTCCCATTTGGGGGGGTGGGAAATGCCAAGGGGAGGGGGGACCCACTTCGTAGCCCGGTGTGGGGCAGCACCCGTGGCCGACCCCCCATGTCCCTCCACCCCACACCCCCCCCCTCCGTCGCCCCTTCCCCTCTCCCCTCCTGGCTTCTCCGGGCGAGCAGAGCTGGGCTAGAGAAAGCCTCTTCCGGGCTACGTGTGAGCGCCGATGCCCGGCGGGGTGAACGCGGTGAGTATCGGGGCGGGGGGGTCCCACGGGGGGCTCCTACGGGGGGACGGGGGGGCTCGGTAGGGCCGGGCCGCGCCGTCTCACGCCGCGACGGGAGAAGTGTGTTCGGGTCTGGGGGCGAGGCGGGGGACTCCCCACCCACCCCACAGCGCCCTGTCCCCTCGCAGACCTCTTGGCCTCCTGAAAACACGGGGAGAAAGGCTGAGGTCCAAGCGGGGTGGGTGGGGGAGGAACTGTGGAAGGGTTCTGCCGGGCGGGGGGGCGGTGTCCTCTGTGCCCCTTTTCCTCCTTAACACCCCTTCGCTCCCCAATTTCTTACCGCCAGTGACAAATCTTATTTACACGAGCAGAAACTGTTGGATTACAATCCTGATCACCCGGGGGGGTTGGGGGGATGTCAACTACGGGCTCGTTAAACACGCACGGGTGTCCGTGGGGCACCCGCACGGCCCTGCCAGCACCCTGAGCACCGCACCGGCACGGAGGGCGGGGGGGAGTGGTTTATGGAGGGGGGACAGGCCGGGCGAATGGTTCCCGGGGATAAATCAGAATAAATGGGATGGGGGCGAGGCAGGAGGGCGCGTTGCGGTGGTCGCTCGGGGTGTGACGGTCCGCCCTGGAGAGGGATGGGGCACAGCATAGCCTGCAAGGATTTCTGGGGGTCTTCCTGTCCCCCTCCGAGCATCTTTTCGGGGGTGTGAAAGGCGGGGGAGGGATCTGGGTTCCTGCTAGGGTCGATGGAGATGGGGTGACCGCATCTCCCGACCCCCAAACCTTCACCCGTAGCTCTGTTTCTTGATTCCCTCTTTGTTACCGAAAAGCTGGGGAAGAAAATAAGGGCGGGAGGGGGGCTCTCAGGGCCTGCCCGGTGCCCCGGGGGGGTCCTCCCCAGCAGCGCTGCCCCCGGTACCCGGGGCTGGGAGATGCACTGTGAGAGCTCGGGAAAAAACATTTTATGAACAAGCATGCGCAGCGCTCCCCTGGAAACGACAACTTTTTAATGAGGGTGTTGGGGTCCCGGATCGGGTTGCGGGGATGCTAGGGGAGCGTGGGAACCGGCCCCAGCAGCGCAGTCCGTCTGTCCGACTGTACGGCACGGTGGGGAGATGCCATGCCGCTGCCCGGCCCGATGCGGCGGGGCTGGGGAGGAGGCGGAGGGGGGAATTTTTAGAGTCAAAATAGTCCTCGGAGGTTCCGGGAGTCACTAGGGCAAAAGGACAAACCCTCCCCAGGAGGACAGACGGACAAACGCAGCCGTCGCTCTCCCCGCCCGGCGGCGGGCCGGTTGCGAGCAGCCGGCACCCAGGGGCTTTTGCGGCCCCTCGGGGGGTTTGTCATTGCTTTTAGTGCATATTTTTCCACGGCCCCGAGCGAGACCTGTGCTCGGGTAACCCGCCAGGTCCTTCAGCAGAGGTACCTTTGCTAAGAAGAACACCTCGGGCTTGGTGTGGCATTTTTTGGGGAGGAAATGATTCATATTCGGGTGTTATGACCTGGGACATTCGGCCACGTTTTGCTTGCGTGCCGGGTACGCACCCCCTGTACGCGCTGTCAGGGCGGTGTGAGGCAGCTGAAACCCGCGAGGGTCCGCCACGCCACGCGTGTTTTTGCAACCATGTATACTAGCCACGCCACCCTTTAGTATAAATAACGCCCGTGCGCCCACAGCCTCTCCTCGCTGCAAAAGCCCAGCACGTTGTTATTTCTTTTATTTTTCCGGACAAGAAGAAATGAAGTCCTGCAGGTGCAAAAGGAACATCCTCCGAACGAGCCGGGTTATTTTTTCCTCTGCCCCACAGCCTGCTGAGATAGGAGACAACCAAAATTCCTAGGAGGAGATCTGGGAAATCAATTATCGAAGCACACCGACTTGGCGGAAGCTCGTCTAATGAACAATAATAATAATAATAATAACAATAGCAACAATAACAAGTAGTGGATGTTAATCCAATTAAACGTAACCTCCAACTTGTCGGGAGCGCGTCTTCCTCCCGACAGCTCCTCACCGCTATTTCTGCTGGGGAAAACTGCCTTTCGGTAGCACCAAACTTTCATTTTCATTACTTTTTATCAAAAGGAGGAAGGGAGAATCGGGTAAAGGTAAAGCCTCGTACGATCAGGTAGCAAGTGCTTCCGAGAAGAAGGTCTTTCCACGCAGCACGGGTACAAATTAAGTAAAGAGTGGAGACATTCTGCCGGGACTAATAGCGGAACATTACCATTCCCTGGGATATTACAGCCGCCTCCCCCAGGCACACCCCCCACTCTGGTTCGCAAATCCCCCTCCGCGTGTGGAAGGTCCCCTTCCCCGGCGGGGGCGAGGGGTGTCAGGCGGGGCGAGGGTGCTGCCCCTCACCCTGGGGATCCTCTGCCCGCGGGGAGCCGCTTATCATTGTGCCCACCAGGTCCCATTTTTTAAAATTTTTTTTTTTTTTTTTCGGAACAGAGCCCAGATGCGGTGGCGAGGCGTAGGGCTTGGGGAGAGCCACCCCGCGCCGTGCGGCAGTGGGAACCGCACCCAGCGTGGGGTCCTGCCTCCTCCTCCTGCCTCTTCCTGCCTGCTGCTGCTTCCTCCTGCTTCCTCCTCCTGCCTCCTCCTGTTTGCTACCGCTTGCTCCTGCCTGCTGCTGCCTCTCCCTGTCTCTTGCCTCCTCTTGTCTCCTCCTGTCTGCCCACCCCTGCCCGCCCCGCCCGCCCCCGGCAGGTGTCGCTGTCCCCCCGCGCCCGGCGCCCCCGGCGCGGCCGCGGGTGGGAGCGGCCCCGCCGCTGAGCGGAGGGTCCCGTCCCGTCCTGTCCGCCGCCCCCTGCCGCTGCTCACACGAGAGATCCAGCCCGCCGAAGGGGTGCAAACGGCGGGGAGGGAGGGAGATAAACCCCGCGCCCCCAGACCGGCATTAAAAAAAAGCAAGTTTACGCCTCCCAGCGAGGCCGTGATTACGAAAAAAGAGCGAAATAAGCGCGCATTTCAAAACCTGGTCCTTATGAACTGGGTATTTTATGCCCAGGTGTACAGCGATTATGGAAAAGCACCAGAAAAGCCATGGCGAAATTCGGGTTCATTCCCCTTCTGCCGGCGCGGAAAGCCCAAAACCCACGGCGTGCGTGGGAACTCCGCTGCTTTGGCCGCGTGTCCCGGGCTGGTGCTGGAGTTGGCGTCTGCATGACCACCAAAACGCCCCGAACAAAGAGTTCGCCGTACGTCACTACCCGGAAATCCCGGCGTTTAGCGGTTATCTGAAGTCCGGGTGGAGGTCTCCCTCTTCTCGCCCCCTCTTCTCCCGCCGCTCCTCTGGGTTTCCACCTTTCCTCCCCCGACCAGGGCAGATGTTCTCAACCAGAAAAGAGGGGTACGCCTTCGGGGTTTTCTTTATTATTTCCAAAGGGGCGGCTCCGCGTGCTGTGCTCACACTGGAAGCTTTTCAGTAAGGAATTAAAAAAATTTTTTTTCGTGTGTAGGCGGAAAACTTTAGATTATTTTTCCTCATGCCAATTTTCGGTTACTCCAGCTAATATTATAGGTTTGCCATTCCACGTCTTTTCGTTTCAGTATTGAAATTTTGCAGGGGATGATGATAATAATAATAATAATAATAGTAATAGTAATAATAGTAATAATAATAATAATAATAATATTTCCTCTGTACCCGCATCCCAGCTCTTTTAAAATAACCTGCAAACAATGCCAAAACATGTATGTTCACACGTAGACGATATCGGCGCATTTCTGATTATTTACGGTTTGATAGGAAGACAGATAAAGAGGGGCTGCACAGGCGAGGGACGAAATCTAAGTGGGAAAATGTTAAATATTCGGTTTAGAAGAGTCTTAGTATTAAAAGCGTTGGGAAAAGAAAAAAAAAAGCATGGCAAGGGTGGGAAAAGAAATACAAGAAGTCGAGGGAGTGGATCTATTTCATGCATTTATTTATTTCCAGCCCGGCGCCCCATCTTGTCCCCGCGGCTGTTGCGGCCGCCCCAAATCTGAGCGTTATCCGCGCTTTTGCGTGTCCGATTTATTTATTTATCTGTCTATCCGTGGCCGAAATCCTCGAAAGCGCCTACTTCGGCGGCGTTTCGAGAGCCTCGGGCGAGCCGTGCGGGATGCGCGGCGGAATACGGGCGCCCCTAATTTGGGCCGTAAAAGGCCGATATTAGGTAACGCGTGTGCGGGGCGATATTTATTGCTCCTTTTCCACCCGTGGAGTTCGCGTTGCGGTGGCAGGTGAGGGCGGGGAGGTGGCTGTCCCCCACGATGTCCCCACGCTGCCCGTGGCCAGGCGGGGCGGGGGAGGGGCGCGGGGGGGAGGAAGGGGAGGGGAAGGGGGATGAGCTGCGGGGAGGGACAGAGGGACACACAGGCGTACGCCCCCGCGCTCACCTCCGCGCTTTGCATATGCTAATGCGGGCCCGCGGGGGAGCGAGAGCTGCACGTGCGCTAATTAAAAGCGGGGGAGGGAGGTTGGGCCGGGAGTCCCCGGCACTCGCGATTGGTAAAAACGTGTAGAAACGGTACTTTCTTAATGAATTGTTGCTATATGTGGTAAGGTAAGAACTAACCTAACGGGTGACGGTGTAGGTTTCCCTTCTGGAGTGGATTTTTATCCTCTTTTTTTTTTTTTTTTAATGTTTTACTTGTAGCCCTCTGACCACTTTTTATTGGGTGACATATCGGTGTCGGGCTTGTAAAAGGGTAGTGTTCAAAATACCGTGAGGAACGGCAAAGAATTGAAGTATACATGTGGTGAAACAGGCACTGAGCAATAGCGGCCGAGCGTGACGCTCTGCTCTTTATTTAAAAATAATAATAATTAAAAAAAATACATGCATGACAGTCCTTGGGGAGGGCTTAGTCTTGCCCTATACGTTCATGCAGGTAAGTCATTCGTAGTGTAAATAATTACCTATGCATGCACTTAGACTCTTTTTTTTTTCTCTTTTAAGGAAAAAAAAATATGTGTGTGGGCGGGTGTTAGGTTGGTTTGATTTTTTTTTAATGGAAAAACGTTACTCGTTTAAAAACATAACATGCCAGGACTATAAAAAGAGAGTAATCTTCTGGTTTTAATCAGATTTCAACTACTCTCCTTTCCGGTAAGTATTGCCCCATTAAGGTAAACCGAGATGTGCTCACACTGTAATGCAATTCAAGGCCTGCGGATTTTTCGGATAAAGCAAATTTAATGCTACGGGCAATATTCAAAAAAAAAAGAACGTCTAAAAATGCTTTTTCTGTAAAGAATTAGATAGCGGGTTTAAAGCTGCACACGCCAAGGTGAGAGGTAGCGCGTTTAATAGCATTGCAGTTAGGACAGAGCATACAAAATGTCTTCCTCGGAGAAAGCTCTCCGTACCTGGGTCTACACATTTTAAGAGATTTTGAAATAAAAGGTTCCTGAAATCAAGGGAGGTACAAGTGCTCTTATAGGCCGTAATACAGCAATGAAATATTATAAATCCTCTGGAAAAGTCCCTGTTACACGCATTATCTGTACCGCCTTACACCTTTCTTTTTTTTTTTTCCTAATACGAAGTTAATTAGGCTATTAAACTTCCCGTTCCAAGCTAGGTGCATGACAGCCGAGCAGGGTAATGGGACTCTCCTCTCCTCTTAAGAGCCCATAAACACCGTGTGCGCCTCGATTTGTAACATCGGCAGTGCGCGTGTTTCGTAACCTTGTACACACAGAAGTGTGGGGGAAACGGAATAATATAAAGACAGAAAAAACGGGGGGATGGAAGGGAGGGAAGGGTATTTAAAAATATATATATACATATAAAGGATAGATCAAAGGAAAAGCCATAGCCTGTAACTTTCGGTAAAATTTTAGAAAATGCAAATATACCTTTACATATGCATCAGTATTAAAAATAACAGACGTTGGAGCCAGCAGGAGGAGGAGGAGAGGAGGAGGATGGCTCAACCGTGCGGCCCGCATCCCGCCCCGGGGCCGCCCGCTCCCAGCCGGGCTCGCTCCTTTCGGGGGTGTTTGTTTTGTTGTTGATGATGATGATGATGTTTGGAAGGAGAGGGGAGGCTTGGTTTTTTATTCCGTTAATTAGAATCTTCCATAAGAGGGGCGATCGCTCCAGGGATCCGCGGTCTCTTCTCCGAGCAGCGGGATTTGCATATTCTTTTTTATTAGTAGTAGTATATGTATTTTTTAAATGCCCTAATTTCCTCGATGTATGTAAATGCAGCCGGACGTACAGTATGCCTCGAGCTGACGTCAGTGGACGTGACCTCGCCGTTAAACCTTGAACGTGAAGCGGGGGTGGGGGGCGCGGGGCGGGGGCGCAGCCGCGGAGATGCTCCTCCGCGCCAGGGCGGGGAAGAGGGAGGCTCCGTCCGCGGGCGCGCAGGCTCCGCGCCCCTGCACGGTGAAATGAGCACTGGCAGCAGCGGCAGCAGCAGCAGCAGCCGCCGCCGCCGCCGCCTGCCCGCCCCCCCGCCCGGCCCCAAAACAAAGCCCACCTCCCCGGAACGCCGCCGAGACCGTCCTGCTTTTTTTTTTTTTTTAATGGGACCTTATTTGCTGCTTCTCTTCATCAGGCGACGAGCGGGAAATAGAAAACTCCGAGCAATTAAAAACAATATATATATTAAAAAATCCCCCTCTTTCCCCCACAAAATACCGCATGACACAGTGGAGGCGAAGCATCCCTGCGGGCGACCAGCGCTTCTCCGCCGGGCACCGTGGTGTCGGGGCTCGGTGCGAGGGGCCCGGCGGGGGGGGAGGGGAGCTGCAGGGGTCTGCATCATGATATATAATCATGTTCGGATAACTTTTATCGCCCGGCAGGACGAAATGCAAGCAGCAGCTTGGAGGGAAGGGGTGCTCACTGCCAGCACCCGAATTTCTCTCCTTTTTTTCCCCGGTGTTACGATGTATTAATTTCTCAGCTGTGAGGTCTTCCAGAGCATCTCTCCGGACCTCGGCGCGGTCGCTCCCGCAGCAAAACGGCTGCCCACGCGCCGCCCCCTCCATTGAACCATCTCGCCTTAAACTTAAATTCCCACGCCGGGGAGTGGAAACGCGCGTGTGTTTCTGGCCGGTGCGGGTTTTTACAAACCCTCTCCGCATTTTTTTCTCGGGCAGCCGTGGAGGGGGTGCGTGTGTGTGCGTCTGCTGAATTCCCTCGCTCCGGACTGGGTTTTGGTCCTTACAGAGCTCTCTTTGTCCGCCGGTTCCTCGCGGGCCGTGCCGGCGTGGGGTGCTGGGTGGTCTCCACAGGGCTGTCCCCGCTTCCCCCCACGGGCTGTTCCCGCGGAAACCTCTACCCGGGGTCTGGGGAGCGCCTTCCTCCCCCGCCCCGCAGCCGCGCTCCGGGAGGGGCACCCGCCGGCAGCGCGCACACGCACACACACACACACACACACGCGCGCGCGCGCATATATATATTTGCGCGAGTATAGCATGTCTATACACCATCGTTTCTGAGCGTCGCCCCTTCCCCCTCACAGACCGCCCCCCCATACCCGCGCTTCGTGACACCGGCCCACGCGGGGTCGGGGCGTCGTGTAAAGCCGCCCCAGAGTGGGGGAGCCAAGGCGACACCCCACACACACAGGGCAGGGGGGAGCCCTCCCGCCGCCCCTCCCCGCGCACCACCTCCCTCCATCCCTCCTCCCTTCCTCCCTCCTCCCTCCCACCCGCACACCTCTCGCTCCGGCGCACACCCAAACTTCTCACCGCCCGCCCCCCGCTCCCCGCCCGCCTCCTGAGCCCTAAAACCCACCCGGGGCTTTTGACGGGCGTTTTCAGGCTGTTTCCAAACCCGGAGCGATGGAGGAGTGGGGACAGACGGAGGCGGCAGCGCCTTAGGACACCCTCCTTCCAGCGGCGAGAGGTCACGCTACAAGTTTGCATGACAGCAGGGATGGGAAGAGAGTCTTTTTTTGTCAGTACCATGATCTTTTTCTAATTTCTTTTTTCCTCCTGCTGTTGGCCGGCTGCTTGGTTTTGACAAAAGTTGCACAAAATGGAAGTGCCTCCCAAAAACAAGACCGGGGAGAAACTGTTCTTCGGAAGTTAGCAGGAGGAAAACACCTTATAAAACACGACCTTTTGCTGCAATTTCTCTTTTTAAATTTTTTTTTTTTTTAAGTTTCCCAAGAAACATGCGCTTTCCTTCTTCTCGGGGAAAAGGTGGCCATTGCTCTTCTTTAGACCAGACATTTCTAATTTGTTCCGTCTGTCAGAATGGGACTGTGAGGGGTTTTGGTGCAAATTCATTATCTCTGGCAACGCATAACATATAGTAGGAACTGAAAAAGACCGTGGCAATGGATGAACAATAGGGCTTCAGTTCATCAGCAACAAAAGCGTTGGGGAAATTGGTTGAATTTCAGAGCACGTCCTCCTCGGGAGAGAGGGCTGGACTAGACCTTGGCCAACCCCCCCCAAAAAACTTGCAGAGCCTCACATACAACACTTCACTTTCTACTCCGGGGCGTAGGAAGCAATATGGAAAAAGGGGGGGGGGGGGGGGGGGAGGGGGAACTACCCCAACCCCCAAACCCAAGCCAACTTTCTGCGTTTCTCCCCCGTTTTCCCGGATGGAAGATTTCTAACTCTTTCAGAGCCTTTCGCGCAAGAATGACACCGTGGAGCTAAGCGGCACTTTTAAATAGGGATGGAGAGGGGAAAGACGTGAATTTCTGGAGACATGAAAGAGCTTTCTCCGCTCCGAGGGAGCCTGGCCGTGGGGATCTTTGTTTGTCGCCGGAGGCTCGGCTCACCCCCTACAACTGGGATCAAATATTTTCCTGATAAAGACGGAGAAATGTAAGTAACGCGGTGTGTGTGTGTGTGTGTGTGTGTGTGTGTGTGAGTGAGGGGGTAGGCTGATCCTGAATTCCCTGCAAATTTGGGGGAGCTGAGCCCCGGGCAGGTCGGCGTTTCCCGGGTCCGAGTGAGCCCGGGCTGGGACCGCCTCTCCCGGGCAGCCGGAGCGGGTCCCCCCGGAGGGGCTCCGGCTGCTTCTACTCGCCCCTGTAGAGGGAAATTCAATGAGCAAGGCAGGGTTTATGGCCTGACACGGCGGCTCACGCCGGTTAGACGATTTTGTGTGCCTGAATTTAAACCTGTTGGTCTTGGAGGCATAGGTAGGTGCGGGAGGTGTTAATTATCCGGCAGACTGTCAGCGAAAGCAGAGCTAGGGCTTTTCAAGGAGCTTTTTGGCAATGCCTGGCATGCTCTCGGAAGGTGTGCAGGCACAGGAACAACCACTCACTGGGCTGGAGTACGCGAACTAACTCCTGTGGCCTTTACGTATTCAAGCTTAGGGAAAAAATAAAGGAGGGGGGGGGAAAGGGGAAAAAAAGAAGGGGGAAAAGGAGGGGAAAAAAAAAAAAGAAAAAAAGGAAAAAGGAGAGAAGGGGAAGGGATATCTTGCAGCGGGCCGGGGTGGCTCGCTGAAGTTAGCCCCTCCGCTGCCCCTGCACGCAGTGGGTGGCTCGGAGCAAGCAGTCATCACCTCCCGGGTTATCCAAAGTGTAGGCCGGTGGAAACACGCTCCCGTCCACTCGTGGGGTGGTTGATAAACGCGCGATGCTCCTGCCGCGCTTCTCCTCCGGCCGAGGCGGCGGGGGGCAGCTCGGTGCGGCGGGCCTGGGCTCAGGAAAGCATATTTAGGGGTGGGGGGGGGCTGTGCCGGAGGCCGAAGAGGGCCCGATGAAGGGCGACACGGCCGCCGACCCCAGCCCCGGGTCTCATTGGAGCGGGGGGAGTCGTCCTAGGGTGCCCCGCTGCAACCCTCCATCCCTCCCACCAAAAAAGTAGCATCCCCCCCATAGCTGCGGTCCGCCCTCCGCGAAAGGGGCGAAACAGCCTCGCCGCGAAACAGGGGAACTCGGTTGATCCCTGGGAATAATAATAATAATTATAATAATAATAATGTTAATAATAATAATAATAATCGCTTTTTAGCTCAGGCTGATGTAATCGATATGATGCAATGAAAGCCAGGAGCTTACGTCGTGTTTATTCCCCCCCCGCGACTCTTGACACGCTCGCGGGGCTGTAAATAAGAGGGCATGCCTTCCCGGTGATCCCGGTTTCAGGACACCACCGGTCTGGAAGAGCTGGGAAATCTAGCGGGGAAGCGCTGGCCTAATGTGTTTTGCATGTTTTGGACTGAAGGCTAGGTGGAGCCTCCATCCTTTATTAAGCAGCTGGCAGCTTGCAGTATGCAAATCCCCCGTCTGCCTCTGTAGTTTTCGTCACTTCTACTAAGCAGCCCCAAATAACGTCCTTAACCTTTTATTTTTAAGCATAGGTCTCCAGAAATAATAAGGCAATCTGGGTTTTTTATTATATCATTCCTATTATTTCCTGTAAATATTGATTACCACGTTTAATCCTGCAGATACCGGTGTACATCACTCATACCTGTTTTGTGTCACGTTAGATCATCTGCAGGAAACGTAGCTAGTTATTTCCCCATTTAACCTAGAGCCAAGCGTTTGAGTGATTTATTTAATAACCCCAAAAGTTAATATACTCAGCGCCTTCTGAACACGCATAGGTTTACCTGTTCACATATATTTCATCAACGAGAACCAAACACTGAAAGTGTTTAAATTATGATCTTTTACCTTCCCTCCCCCTCCCCCCCCCCCCCCGGCTATTTTTCAGATTTAGACAACGCAGACAGACCACAGGGAGTGACAATCACGACAAGAAACGGTAATTTTTGTTTTTTTTTTTTTTTCCTCTTAATAAAAGTCAGACGATACGATATGCATTACCTACAGAGATGAGTACACGTTCTTTAACAGTACGCAGCGTTTCCTTGTGTAGTTACTGACTGTTAGTGGTTGTAATATTCGCCCCCCCCCCCCCCCCCCCCCCAAGGCTCTGAATTCTCAACAGCCTGCCTTTTCTGATTTCGTAATCTGGTTTTGTGTCAGATATCCCTTTGCATGCCGTACGTTCAACATAAGGGGAGTGCAATGTGCAGCTGCCTGCAAAATGAAGTCGTGACCACAAAGGAATTAGAAGGCACCTTCATTAGGAGGGGAGCTAGGCGGGTGACTTACCTGGCTGGGACGAAAGGGGTGCTCTGCAGGGAAAGCTGTCCTGGGCTGTCCTGGCGTGCCGCGGTTTGCATCTGTGTGATTTGTACCATAATTTAGCGAGAAAAGGGGATTTACGTAATGCTACGCCCTTCTCATATACCTTGGGCAGCTTGAGGGGGGATGCTGTGTCTTCCCCGCAGAAGGTGGGCATGCTGGCGTTGGGACGGGGCTCTGATTGCCATGATTGGAGAATCATAAGCATTCGTCTTTAAAGCCAAAAGAGACTGTTTATTCTTAAGAAATCCACGCAGGATGTTTCTTCTTTACGTCACAGCCATCTGGAGACCTATAAAAAGATTAGAAAACAAGCATGGCAATCACATACTAATCTACAGGCCATTAGAGGGGAATTTATTAGGGAGGCAGGAGGAAAAAGTCAGTGTTTGGATTCCGTATCTTCCCATGCGCAGTTCATTTCTACAGTGATTTTGTAATAAATAAGTTGTATGCCGTTATGTAAACTGGAGGAAAGCAGGCAGCATTAGCAGCTGCTTTGACAATTCAGGTGAAATTTCTGGCAGTAAAGTCAGGACCATGCATGGCTTAAACTTCCCACACGCTGCGTGCAAGGCTGCGTCTTGGAAACGTATTTTACAACCTCTGCATACATTTTTGTGATGTTCAGAATAAGCACATACTTCTGAGCAAGTCTGACCGTACACCAGTTGGTTCCGTAGGCCCTGCTGGATGCCTGAGAGTTAGAAAATGTAATTGGTGGTACGGCTAACGAACAGCTAGGTCATAATCGTCATGTTGGCTCTCTTGACTTCATGAGGCTCCAATGATTAATCAGCAAAATGCGACAGGCGTGCTGCCGTTACTTCCCAGGCCAGGGGGTGGTGGGAAGAGGGGTCTGTGCTTTGAAGGTACATCTTGCATCTCTGAAACACAGCAGTTTGCAACACCATGCTTTGCATTTTAGCTGTAAGCCCGGTGACATATTTTGCATGCACGCATTAACGTGTACGTACGTGTGTCCGTGTTAATACGCATCATGTATACACATGCCTGTACAAGCACAGATGTACACACGCATACACACGAGGAGCACTTGAATTTTCATGCCTCTGACTGGAAGAATTTAATGCATAAGCCCACAAGCCTGTGGTGTGCAACATGCCTGATCACCGACGCTACTGCCCCTAGCTATTGCCAGAAAAAAACCATCCTTCTCTCTGCCTGCCCATTCAGAAAACCTCATTACGATTTTACATAATATCAGAATGATCTGGATCATTTTGCCTCTGGATGTTATCAGACGTCTGATTCAGTTGCCCCCGTTGTGCCTGAACAGCCTGGGAGGTAATGAAGAAGCCTAGCAACTAATAATGCAGCATTATCAGAATTCTACACATTTTGTGCCAGGCTGTGTATTTTCCACGAAGGGCACTGGCACAATTAGCTCTTGCGCCTCTCAGGTGCAAAGCACTGGTGGCAAATTGCAGCATCTCCCCTCTACAAGGATATCTAATACCTTTTTAAAAAATAAATGCTCGATGTCAAAGGCTGAGGAGCTACAAGCACAGAAGAGCGGCCTCCTTAGTAACGTCGCTGCTGAATTCGGGGTCCGGCAGATTAGCAACATGTGTGCATTACTTCGTGGTGGCAGCATTAATTTTGGGCCTTGTCTTGTGAATGGGGCTGCTTCCGCCTTCTCGTGCTTTTGTGACATTATATTACGATAGAAGTGGACTGGTTTGTACAGCTGTCGCTTTGCAGCGTAATCACGTACACCCACGCAGATGTTTTAACACAAACACATACAGGCACCTGTGCCTAGACTGACACACGTGTGTATGGTGCCCCCCCCCCCCCCGTACAGACAAGCACACATATGCTTTATCATGTAAGCAGGCTACGCAGCCAGCACAAAGCAGCCAGCAACTTCAGTTTAACTCCACGCATTTAAAAAATTTCCCCCTAAAAATACCAACATATGCAACCACAGGTTAATTTACAGGCGTATTTATATGCAGTGTGGCACATCAAGCATGCAAGGGAACGTAGCGTACGGTATGTTCTGTTTCATTTTGCACCTTCAAGCAATAGTAGCAGAGTGGATTTTAAGTCATAATTCCTTTAGGAGTGGAGAGCAGTCCATACTCCACCCGTGCTGAATTTTTCAGTATGTATCCCATACCAACTGCAACATGAGCGAGCTGCTGAAGCGTGTTTATTAATTTCAATGGTAAATATGGTAGATCTCAGTGAGGAGATTCATTGTATCGCATATACTCGGGAGACCTTTAATGTTTGCACTTTGGGCTTAGAAAAAATTCTATACAAATTATAGTGTTAAATAATTGGAAGTATAATGTTCTTTTTAGGGGGTGGGGGAGGGGGAGCGGAGAGGCTTAAATCCTAAAACTGCACATAAGGGGTTCTAACACCTCAGAAAGACTTGCCTCCATCGGTTCCTTCGGTAACGCCAGCGTGCATTTCTTCGCTCTAAGTAGGAGGTTAATAAAAATAAACGATAAATCAGCGTTTTTATTAAGGCATTTCGCCAGATGATATATAGCCTGAGATAAATATTGCTGCAACGTTCACCTGTGTTGCATTCTAACACAGGGACACAGGCACAGGCTGGGAGGGAGGGATGGAGGGGGTGGGGGGTTGGGGGGGAGAGGGTATAGATGCTATAAAATACACGGAGCCTGCTGCTCGCAGCTTTCCCAACAGACGAGGCAGAGGAAAATGCCTTGCACAACCGTCCCGGTGTAAATACCCGCAAATCACCGTAGGCGCGAAGCACCACGGAGATGCGGAGCCATTAAATAATAATACAAAAATAGGAAAAAAAAAAGGAAAAAAAAAAAAACCGGAACCAAACCCCACACAACCACAGGCACCCACCCCCCCCCCCCCACATCCGAGCAAATTTTGAGTGTAATTGCACATCGACTCACTGCGTATCAGACCCGATCCCGGCCGCAGCGAGCAAGGCCCCGCTCCCCGCCGCAGCGAAGCGCCTCGCATCGCTCTGCACAAGCCGCCAGAAGAGAAATGCGGAGGCAAAGGCGCCCTCCCCGGCTCTGAAAAACGCCCGTGGCTGCCCTTAGAGAGAGCCGTGCCCCAGCCGGCGGTGGAGGGGCGGTGTGCGGTGGGCAGGAGGAGGGCAGCGGCGGCGGGAGGATTTCCCCGCAGCCCGGCGCGGCAGAGCCGGCGGTGCTGGCGGCGAGACTGGGCTCGGTCCTGCCGGCCCCCGGTCACTCATGCATATCAATAGCCGCGTGTACTTGAGATTTCTCATGACATCATCATTACCTTGGTCTCCCGCGGTCCAGGACCTCTGACCTTGCCGGGCTGGTCCACATTTTGGCACTGAAAGCCCTCCAATGATGGCCCTTTTCTCCTTCTTTCAGACCGGGGGCAGCAGCAAGCCGGCAAGACCGCATCTTCTTCTCCCCAGCTCTAGGAGAAAGCGAGGATCTTCCCCCCCAAAAAAACACACACATGCACGCAGGATATTTGCAGCCAAGCTGCCACGATTTGGTAAAACGCTCTGTGCCGTGCATAATCTAAAGGGATCAGGAACTGCATCCTCGAATCATCTTGTCACTTTCTACTGAAATGGGATTTTTTCTTCTTTTTATAATTTTTTTTTCCTTCTTCCTCCTTAACGCCGCGCTGGAAATTGCCGATGGCTCTACATCTTTATAGAGGCTAAGGAGTCTTTCGTGAGAACGAAGCGATTTACAATGCAAATAGAGGCCTGTGAAGGGATGGATGCTTCTCACTCTTAACGCAGCTTGACGCACCTTAATAGCTGGTTTTATTTTCTGGTATTAACAGACGATTTGTTGGCTATCGCTGCCGGAAATTATTGGCTGAATGAAAAAGTTCGGAATAAACTTTGAAGGCAACAGATCTCTTTTGGATGTTATTAGCTGCACATACACACAGACACACAAACCGGGTCACAGCTGCAATGCAAGGAAGAATATTTTAAAGCAGCACTGGTACTCTTGGAGGAAACAACACGCCTGTGTGTCAGAAAGAATCTGGATTCTAGCAAGGGAAAAAAAAAATCCAAAACCAAAGCCAAAACTAAAAAACCAAACCCAAAAATCAACACCCCCCCCCCCCAAAAAAAAAAAAAATCTTTGAGGGAAGCGAGTTGTTATCTTTGGTTATCTAGCTGTATGAGTGTTTTGGTCTTCATAAAGCTAGATAACCGAAAGTAAAAACTCCTTCAAGATCATCGTACAGCGTGTGAAAATGAAAGACTACCGCGAGAGACAGTAAAAACCGAGAAAGGTCAGGAATGCTTATTGAATCTAACGTTTTTACAGCTGAAGGTGGGAGCGGAGGAAATTAAATGGCATACTTATTCCAAAATATGAAGTTGTCAGATGGCGCAGGACGGATAGCCAGGCGCTGCACAGAGGAAACGGTACCGATGGTAAACAATGCATGTGCAACTATTGCTGTTGAATAAATAAATAAATAGAAGCCCAGACCAGCTAACGTTTAACTGGGCTACGAGGATTTTTTTGTTGTTGTTGTTGTTTTTGTTGTTGTTCTCTTAGAAAGCTGTTTGGAAACGCTGAGTTTCATTTTGCAAAGATGGTTCCTTGCGAAGAACTGGCTTTAAAAATAAAGGTGGCAGCTGGTGATGATGAAGATGATGGTGGCGGTGGTGAGACTGTGTGGACTGAACTGAGGGGGAAAAAAAAAGAAAACAAGCCGAAACAACCAAAAAAACAAAACGACGAGGCAACCCAAAACCTATCTACGTGCATCTGAAGCAATATCGGGGGTTATTTCAAGCAATATGAAAGGAGGCTTTCAGGAAAAGTTTACCCTGAAGTGTAGGCAAGCTTAATAATTTATGTCTACTGAGAACTCGGCGGAGCTGCACACAGATGAAAAAAAAAAAAAAGGAAAAAAAAGTGATGGCCGATTTTTATTCTTCTATTCAAAACGCGAGCACAGATGCTTCTCTGTTCCGGGAGGGTTTCCTTGAGGAAGCTACTGAAGCAGAAAGGCGTGATGGAGACGAGATCGCCTCCCCCCTTGTCAAAGTGTTAAAAAATGTTCTGTGTCTTACTCTGCGCCTAGCATTGGAAATGAAAGTGACATTTACTCCAAAACCCACGTGTGCGCCTCCTCTCTTTTTGTTTAAGGATGATCAGATCTATCCAGGAAACAGCTCTGGCATCCCAAACTGAAATAATTAGGACGTATATAGACCTGACAAAAACCGGGGTGGGGGTGGGGGGTAGGGGGGGCGGGGTGGGGAAGCGGAGGGTCTGTCTTGCCTAATTGATTCCGTTAAACGGCGTGCAGGAGATGTGAACGGCTGGGCGCTCCCATTCCCACGCTCGGGGCAAGTGGCAACGCCGTGCCCCCGGCAGCCCGTGACAGACAGACAGACAGACAGACAGCCCGGCGGGGGCCGGGGGCGGCGGGGGGGCAGCCCACCGCCCTCCTCTTCCCTCGCTCCTCCCGCCCTCCTCCCCGCCCCGAGGGGGGGGAGAGTCATCCCCCACCCACCCACCCACCCGCAACCGTCCCCGGCCGAGGGGACGCGGATGACGCCCGCTCCCACGGGCGGCGTGGGAAGGGAGTGCTTGGGGTGGGGGGGGGGAGAAAGGGAAAAGCAGGCGTGGCGGGCTGGCGTCGCAAACATCCCCGGGTTTTTAAATAAACGCTAGTTGGGGCGCTATTCATCTTTATAATTACGGGAGCTTGGGCACCTCGTGCAGTGAAATCGAGCGAGATTAATTGCGAAGGGTAACATTTTCCTTTGGACTTGACCTAAACATCTTCCCAGAGGCACATCGGCCTATGATACTGCATCAGTGACAGAAGGCGGATTAATATAAGAGCAGAGATCAGGGCTCGGCGGTCCCCATCAAACGCGGGGCCAACCTTCCCCTCTGCTTTTTAAATTTTTTTTTTTTTTTTTTTTTTGTCTTAACTTTGCAATCAGGCTTCATAAAAAAAGCACCGTTTCGGGGGCTTATAGCGGGAATATTTGCCTTCGCGCCAGGCAACGGGAGAGGAAAGGGGAGCAGACAGACAGCCGGCGGGTCCTTCGCAGTACCAGGCTCCATTTAAAACAAAGAATTTGGACTCAAAAGTCACCCCGTCCTCCCCGCAGCTGCAAAAATAACCGCGCCGCAGTTTGGGTTGGAGGCCCTCGCCCTTTGGCTGTTTTGGGAGCCCAGCCAAGGCTGTTTTGGGGTAAATCCCCGTTTTGGCTTGGACTTACACGTGCCGAAGTTTTACTGCGGACCCTTCTTTATTTACATCCGAAAACGTGTTTGTGCCCCCCCACCGCGGCGTGCCCGCACGCCCCTCATTTACCGCCCGTCCAGGGGTGCCATTTACCTACAGCCACTGTCTGCTACCATTAACATTTACATGACAAAGTACGGGGTTTTCTTTCGCAAAGAGCCTCAATTAAGGCAATAGGCTGTTTTCTGGGGAAACCCACTGTTTACTTAGGCATTCAATGGGGTCAGTTTACTTAAGCTGTTGCGTGCGTCCTGGTCTTTGGTGTAAATTCGCGAAGGGAAACACCCGAGGAAAATAGCAGTGTTATATATATCAGCGTTGGCCATTGTCATGTTAAATTGCATTGTACCTTACTAATCTTACGTGGCTATCACTCAATAAAATACGCTTGGCTGTTATCACCATTATTATTGTTCCTCCTTCGCTGCTTTAGGAGCAAAGTGCCCTGTTTCTTCCCCCGCCACCTTTTGCCCTGCACATCTAACTTCTGACTCGGGAAAAGAGAGCATGTGGAAACGCAGCACCGTGTCCCCCAAGTTTATGCCCTGGGAGGCTCAGGCAGCAAGTAATGTTTCCTAGGATCGTCTGTTAGGAGCCTTTTCCTTAAAACCTGTAGGGAAAAAAAAAATCGAGCCATACACAGCTTTATGCAACATCAAAATGACACAGAAATGTGTAAATATCAGCAGAACAGTTCTTTGAAGGCTACTATAGCACTGGGGGAGACCAGATCAAGTTTATTTAGCATACCAGTGCATTGTAAAACAGTTGGAGTGAAGTTGCGGGTTGCGTGAGTATGCATGTTAACTAGCAGGGACCCGCAGTTATTCTTTGTGAAAGGGGAGCAGCAGATTGCTGTGCAAGGCCAATGTTAAAAAGGCAGCTGAATTTAACACCATCTGGAAGAAAAGATCCCTTCACGACTTTCTCACACCGTCAGACAAAACTAGTGTCTCTTGTTCTGAGCCCTTGTCTATGCAACCATACAATACTGAGTCATTATACTTTTGCTGAGAGAAAATTTGAGAACACAATATGGGTAACCAGTGAATGACCAAGTTTCATTGTGCCCGCTTAAGTCGATTGAAATCTACGTCTAGAGCCATGAATGGCAGCATTGTTTTCCTCACCGGGGCTGTACTAAATGTCAGCACAGTGTAAAGAAAAACTTGAAGTCTGCAAATAACTTACCAGATCTCAATTATAATATTTTCCCACACTAGAACTAATATCATTGCTAGGGTCTACAATGCATGAAATACAAAAAAAAAAAAAAAAAAAGGCGGAGAGCAGGGAATATTGGTTCATTTACAAGTTATTTTAGCCAGATAAACACTTTACTTTTTGTGTGGGAGCTGGGGTTCGGTGCTAGGAAGTTACCAAACTGCTTCTTATGTAATTAAGAAAACAAGCTCTGCAAACAAGCTTGTGCTCAGCAGCTACTGCAGCCCTCCAGCTTGGGACTGATAAAATGTTAATAAGCGCGCTCCACAGCACACGGGTCGCTGCTTCTGAGTCTAGGGGAAGATTTCTTCTTGGATGTTTAGCAGGAATAAGGCTGAAACTGATAAGCAAAGGCAGTGGGAAATGCGTTTCTCCAGGTGCTGAAGGAAATCCATCAGGGCATCTCGGTGTAGACCCAGGTACCAGAAGGAATGTTTCCAGTTCTCTCAGTTTTCACTACTACTCTGTTTCCCACCCCCCACCCTCACTTTATAATGGGTTCTGTTATGAGTGCTATTCAGCTCAGCCCTGTATTCACGCATGGTGCAGACTAAGAAACAGCTCAAAGGCATGGCGAGGAGTCAGTTGCACATGCTTTATTACAAACATCTGTGTTTTAAATCCAAGTGACTGTGATCCTCTCCATCTTTCACAAAGCGCTGTACAGTTCCCGGCATAAAAACCCGTCAGACAATGAGTAACTACCCTTGTGCTGAATAACGTGCCCCTTCGGCCACTCCACCTGCTGCCTCTCCCAGCAGGGCCATCACCTGCAGCGCCGGACCTTGGGGATGCTGGTGTGTGGTGTGGGCAGCAGTGTGGTTGGCACCAGAAAAATTGTCTTTTCTGACTTCCTCACGCGGCCACTTGTGGGCGAGGGGCAGCTGGGGCTGTCCAGGCTTGGAGCAGAAGCAGGGTGGCACCGGCAGGTGCTTAAACCCTGCTCATGGAGGTAGAAAGAGAAGCCAGGCCTTGGCTAGAGCCCTGCCTGCTGGACAAAACCCAGCAGGCAGGAGGGGTCTGCCTTCACCCCTCCAGGAAGGGCTGCTTATATGAATAGGCATATTCATGAGCGCATCTCCTCCTCTCTAAAGCTGCAATTAATAGGCATTAGCCTAGAGTGGATTCATTCTTTCTGTTTCTATTAAAATACACGTTGAGAAATATTTTGTTTTGTGGAGAAGCCAAGGGTGTGCTGTCCGTGAGGGCAGATCCCACCCTCCCCACATGAATTAGAAGTTTTCTGTTGGCTACTTCCAGAAATGGAAAGGGGTGGGTATGTAGCCGTCCCCCAGAAACATGATGAAAAAAGTCCATTTAGAGTTTTAAAACATATACCACTTCCCTAGATTGCTTCCCCTGGGTTCAGCACATTAACTACCCCTTCCCTCCTCCGTTATTTTAATTCAGAAGAAAGAAAACATCAGGCTTTGACAATTAAATTTCCTAACTAAATGGCAGGTGCATGAGGTAAAAATTTGGATGTTTCTTATGGGCCTTTCTGGGAGGGAGTGGGAAAGGAGGAGAAAGGAGCCATTTGGCTTCACCCTTGTCCATCAACAGTAACCTGTTTCATTCTTCCTGAAACTCTCATTTGTCTACAGCTATAAACATACATGCTTGTACATATGCGTGTACGTTCCTAGAGTGTGGTGTAAAGCTGGTGTGGAGATTACCTGCCAGGGTCTGGGTTAAACACGACAAACACGTGCCATTGGCTTTGCAGGGTGTGGGACTGAGCCTCACGCCAGGCTGCCAACCTGTAGATTTTAGATATATACATAAAGCAGGGGAAAGCAAATGGGGTGTTCCGTCTGTGCCTTTAACTAGTCCTAAAAAAGCTGTTTCTCCCCCTAATTCCATAGAACTAATGCTAACTTGTCAATGAGCCAAACGTTGTTGCCCTCGCCCTGCCAGGTGCTGCTCGGAGACCGGGCTCACAGCTGCCCACTCCTGTTTCTGCACATTTTGGACTGGAAGCAGAACAGGTTAATAAGTAAATATCATTTGGGTTCATGAATTTGGATCTTGTCCCTTACCCGACTGTACTAATGGGGAAAACCTTACTGTGAGAGCCTGGTTTGCCAAGGAGGCGGTGAGGGCGTTGTCCTCAGGGGACGGAGGCAGGGGTCTGAAGGGAAGGCCTCTTCCTGACTCCCCCACCCCACGGGCGGACACGGCCTCTCGCTCGACCCGGCAGCGCCCACGCGTGGGGGAGGGCACCCCCGCCCCCCGGCAAAGGAGGCCTCCTGCGGGCTTCCCAGGCCCCTCCACGGCTCCTCCAGCCGAGTCCCCACCGGGTCGAGGCCCCGCAGCCCCGGACGGCGGCAGCCCAAGACAGAGGCCAAGACCCTGCCCCACCGCTGTGCCCCGCCTCCTCCGCGAAATGGCGGCAGGCCACCGCGGGGGCCGTCGGGAGTCCGCCATTGGCCCGCCACCCGCGAGGTCCCGCCCCCCCACGGGCGCCCGTGGTGCTGATTGGTGTTTCCAGGGAAACGGGCGGCGGCGCCGCTCCCGGGGCCGGGGCGCACCGGAGTGCGGAGGGGGGACGGAGCTCCGCGCTCTGCCCCCGCCACCTCGGCTCGCCGCCCGCCCCTCTCCATCGGCGGGGCTGCGTCCGTAGCGGCGGTTGTTAATTGCCACTAGCGGTTATGGCTAATTAGCGGTGCCCGCCGTAGCTGGAGCCGCCTCTCGCAGCAGCCCACCCCCCCTTCCCGCCACCAGTATCCCGTTGCAGATTAATTGAGTTATAATGGCCGGTGCTTGTCCGCCGGGGGAAGCTCAAAAAACCAAAAACAAGCAAGAAACAAACACAAGAACCAAAAAAACCCCAAAACCCCGAAAAAAGGGGAAAAAAAAGATCCGGGTCTCAAGCGGTTAAAGACGGTTAATAACATTGTGCATGGACATTAAACTTGTAAGTTGCCGAAAGGATTAGGGAGCGATCACGCTGCACAGGGCTGATGATGCTATCTTGGCTCCCAAGCGCTGCCGGGTGGAGCTCAACCCACCTGCGACACCGCGGCATTGCGGTACTGCCAGCGGCCGCCGCGCCTGGGCCATGGAAAAGCCCTTTGGAGGGCCCAGATGTCCCCTCGTAGCTTTTTCTTTTTCCTTTTTTACTCCATGCTGGACCGGTGTTTGCATTAGCGAATTTCCAGGTGAGATGTGACAGCATCCCCGTGTTGGTGCTGTAAAGATAGTCCCGTTTTTGGACCCTGTTATGAGTTTTGAGTGCCTCGCTTACAACTGTGGATGCTTCCAGCACCGTCTGACTAAAGGAATAATGTTTCGGAAAGGACTCTTTGGTATCCCAGCCCTTTGGGATGCTGTTCATTTTTATATCTGTAACCACCTGTCTTTGAAATTTTTGTGCCTGGGCTACACCATAAGGACATATCTCTAAAGTGGTTTATAGGAGTGTGGTAAATACACACATACTTAATGTAGGAACAACCACAGGATGCACAGAGTTCAGGCAAAATTCCACGTTTGTTGCCATCTTTTTAGTTCCTTCAGCTCTTACCAAATCTGAGGCATGTCACGTTGCATGGCAGTGGTCAACAGGTATTTTCCTAAATATACATGCATTTTTCCTAAACACCAATGGTTCAAATACCTGTGCTGAAGGGCAGTCTGTGATAAGAACACGGATTTTCTTCATTTGCTCAATAATTTGTAGGCTGTTACAGCTTTGATGGTGTTGAAAGCCACGTGGCATGTGAGTAAGGTTGCAGCAGTGAGCAGGGTCAGCAGACCCATATGATAAAGAAAGTAAGGAAAGTGCCAATGCATAGGAGGCTGTGCCACCTTCTGCTTAGCTTTTTGACCTCCAGTTTGTACATCAGCATGGAGAAAGTAGAAGCTAGGTCAAAGTGAACTTCATAAATAAATGCCTAGGGGAAGCAGTCAGTAATTTGTCTTCTTTGGAGTCTAAGAAGAGTTTGTTGGGAAAAATGCATGTCCTGTACTTTGGCCAGTCTATCTTTGGATTTGAATTGGGCCAGCATTTCCCCCTTTGTAAAAGGACCTGTATGGCCTGAGTGGGACCGTTTTATTTCCAGAATAAGCTCTGTGCCAAAGAAAAGGGGCATATAATTGGTATTTTAAAACCTGATTTTTTTTAAGAGATGTGTTTTCAAGTAAGTTATGTTTATTCTGTTAATGATGTCGGTTCTCTGAAACGGACATTAACATAAAAATACTTCACTCTTACTGTCTTGTAGAATGTTATCTTTAGGAAAGAAGAGTTTGGGGTGTTATAAAACAATATCATTATCATGAGATAATGATAGTTTAATCTAACTGGAATCTAACACACAATAACCTTGTATGAAGAAGCTGGAGTCAGTAACAGAAAACCTGCACAGCGAGGATGGGATCACACATATGCAATTTCTTTTCACCTGTCTAACTGAGCAGCAGTTGTGGTACCTCAGAAAATGTGAAATTACCACTCTCTTCTATAAAGTATGACTTATTGTCTTTAGTTGTTCTCTGTCACAGAAAGCAATTGCTGTTGTGGAATCTCTGAATTTGCTGTAGGTGCATAGGAAAGTATAAGCCGGTGGTGGTACAGGCTGAAAGAGAGCCAGAGGTAATTCTTCCCTTATTTTTCTATATTAAAAGATTGCTTCAAAACAGCCCATTAAAACCTCCTTCTCTAGGGTTGTAACTGGCGTACATTATACAGGTCACTATTCAGCTGAGTGCTGAAGATTTTATGTGGTACCAATATTTTATCAGTGGGCATAAATATATTGTTGGGAAATATATGAATATTAATTTTATGTCTTCCTCTAAGTTCCCGTAATTCTCAAATGGCATAAACTGGATTTGTATGACACGTACATAGACCCTCTTTTTTATTTTAGAAGCATATATGTGGACAGAATTGGCAAGTGCAAACTTGCAGGTGCTTATGTGTCTCCATGTGTAAGTTTGAATCTGGAAAAAGTGTGATCTGTATCTGCACGTGCATTGTCATGAGACGAGTTCACTACGCTCCATCATAGCTATAAGCTTTACCTCATTTTCCTCAGAAAGACTTCCTGGGCTGAGGGAAGATCCACAGTATGACAGAGTTTCCGGGAGTTACTTCTGTCACCAGTCTTTCTACACTGACAGGACAGAAAACTTCCATTTCTTCCCTGCGTTGTCCTTTACCACTGATGACCAAGGGGATCACCTAAAATAACTACACAAAATCAAGCGACCATTTAATGACATTGTAATAAAATCAATGTTTCCTCTGGTAGTTGAAGGAGAGACACTCCAGGATTTTACTGTAAATGATATTTAAATTTTCTTCCATTCTAGTAGGAACGGTACTTCCTATAGAATGGTCTAATTCCTATCCTGTGTTTAAAATTTGTCCTTTTCTGAAAATAAAGCTGAAAAGATAAAACAATGTTTAGCTTTCACCATTTAAAAACTATTCATCAAATATAACTATGTAAGATATTATAACATCTTGCACATCACTGCATTATTAAGTTAATCTAATGTCCAGAGTCATTATGCACATTCCTGGGCGTCCTTCTGATATCTCTCCAGTCCACTGGATTTTGAAGTGTGATTATGTAAATTTTTGACTGATAAATAAATTACTATAATTGTGGTTGAAATACCACTCAAATTCTTAAGACCATTGCATCTAAATAATATATTATGCATTACTTAATTATTTATCAAGACTAATTCAAAATAACTGTAGGGCAAAGCATACATTTATCTTTAAATAGCACTTTCTTTGCACCAGGTACAAAAATGTTCCAGATGTCAAAAAGAGAAAAGGGAGAGAGAACAAAGTTTCCATCATTAAATGTAAGGTTTTTGTTTGGATTGATAATATTGCAACAGTGATGCCATGCTAACTGTGATCATGCTATCCATTCAAATATATGTTGGCCAATATATATAATTTCTATTAGCAGGAAGACAAGAAGGGAACAGTTAATGCAGGTGGAAGGTGAGTGTATGTAACAATAAGAGAAGAATAGCATTTTAACTTGCAGTGAGGTGTAGCGAGGAGCTGGCAAGGTTTTGGTGGCTGTAGATCTAGCAGGGATCTACAGGGATAGTTAGGGATATATAAGCATTGTGAAATTAAAATCATGGGCTATGTGGATTTTAAACCCAGCGTTCAGTGCTGGATGTGGAAAGTCTCAGTGAACTGCCTGGTGGTTATTAGCAGCACTAGGCTGCTTTCAGGGGGACCATCCAGCTGCGTTTGCCAAGGAACTTTATTTTCAGTCTTGTGCAAACCCTAATTCTAGACTGGGTTCTAATCATCACGTAGAAATCATCATAGGCATCATAAGTTCGCAATGTACACACAATAGTTTTTCTTTTCCCTTTTCAGAATGGACCTTTATTTAGCTGCTAATGAAATACAGGAGATTGATTGCAGAAAACCTGCAAGGGCATATTTACTGTACCATATATAGTAAGCCCCATTTGGTGCATTAGCATTTAGCCATTTTATGCAAATTTAGTGAGAAAATGACTCATGTATATGATTTAACATGCATCAGCGATAACTCATAACAACCTTATAAGAAGAAAGAAATAAAAAATTCATTAGAAAACTAGACTAGTGTCACTACATGGTTAAAACATTATTAAAGCATATTTCAGTGTTTTGCTTACACTAGTGTTCTCATCATGGTGCCACCATTTCATGACAAAGAGCGTAGAGGAGAAAACATTCAACTTAAAATGTCTGCTGGCACACATCGCTGGATTTGTATGTCACTAAACAATGAACGAGCATAGCCTTGAATACCAACTATTTAATTAGCACTTTTGCCAGCCATGCATAGAAAATAGCTCATTTACATGCGTCATACTTAGCGATTATTCCCATAAAAAGCTACCGATTTTTTGTTTAATATATGTAGCATTCTACTATGCCAACGCAAGAAAATCAAAACATATGTTATTATTTTAAAAACCTTGAAATTCAGAAATTTAATTAAAATGTTCAGTCTTTATATTTCTCTTGGAGGTATATTTTAATTATTTAATTTAACCTTAAGTGTGCCATGAAAGGCTGGATACAACCAATAATTAAGAACTTCAAAGGGCAACAGAAACCCTCTAACAGTCTCCAGTTTAATTAAAGGCTATTATTACAAACCTCTTGAACATACAGTTACATTTAATGACAAGTGGTGACTTGTAAATGTTGCATTTGAAAGATACCACTCCTATTCTAAGCGCTGTTGATAGATGATGCTGAAACATGTAAATTCTCCCAGTGAGAGGGACATTTTGAACATAAATGGGATACATTCGTGGAATTAAATATTTCTGTCACTTCGAAAGGATACAATTTTGAAGCATTTTGCTTAGAAATATTCATGAGTTTTTTCTCATGCCTCTCAACATCTGCGAAACAAATAGAATATCACTGAAGGAAAAAAGATATGCCAGTTAATGTGAATGAAAGTCAGCTGTTTGAGCACATATTGCTAATAACATACAGTGTGCAGACACGTTCCCTTGCTCTACATACAATAAACATAAGATACTATATTTAACACACATACTTAATTTCTTCATTTAGTTATTATTCCACCCTCATCTAAGAAAACACAAATATCAGTGTATTTATTGAGTGTTTTCACAAGCAGCATATATTCAAGTATCTGTAGGAATGTAGGCCAAAATACCTGTCAAATCAGAGTATATTGTACAAACTATTAGCCATGTGTTGAGCCCAATCCTATGAGCTCCCTGTTTTTCATTATGGTGTCTCTTAAAGGAGGCAGCTTCTATAAATAAGAGCTGCTAAAGCAAACAGAGGCTTTAGGTTGGGCCTATCAAACATAAAATTAACATTCCTCATTAATGGGTACTTTTTTCTGTATTTTGAGTTTTAAACTGTATTTTGACCTGTTCTTTCTGTTTTCATCCCTGTGGTTTTGCTCCCTCAGCTGAAGCCCTGTCCTGCTGTTAACTAGCCATCAGTTACAGAGTGTTAAAGACCACAGGATATTTGAAATCTCAGGTGTAATATGATGAGTTCACCTAAAAAGAATAAGGAAATATGCAATTTTAATGTTTTGTTAATTTTAAAAATTAATTCCCCCCCCCCCCAATGCTTAAATAATTGCACACACTTCAGTGATTTTAAAGAAGTTTGTTATCTAGTTTTATGAGTACTGACTTTATAATCTGAATGTACCAAAAACGTACCAAAAATTTGGAGAGTGCAAATGAAACAACTCAAGTTACTGTATTTGGAGATGCTATAAACACTTGTGGGAAAAGTGAAAGAACAAGACTAATCAAGGCAGGTTGGCAATATTGTCTGGAAATCAGAATGTAAGCTTTAACATGAAAAGGAAAATGAAGGTAGTGAATATGCGGGAGAAAAAAAACCCCTGAAACACAAATAAATATTCAGTGGAAAGAGATACAATGTAAAAGGAAGAGACCTAAGAGTGAAAGTGGACAACAAATTGGTTACAAAGTTAAAATATGATTAAAAAAGAAGTAGCCACAATGCCTTTTATGCCATATGTTTAAAAGCATGATGTCGGGAATCCATAATTTGCACTACCTAGAACAGAGCATGCGATTACAAAAAAACCTGAAATGGGCCAAACTGGTGAGATTCAGAGAAAAAACGGGGAAAACTGTAAAAGTGACAGAGTGGAGGTCCTGATTCAGGAGGAAAGCCTGAGAGAAGTGACTGAGCTAACTGATAACCAAAAGCAAAAGTGTGTGGGTGGTGGGCTGAGGAGTAATCCCAGCTACCAAGGGCTTGCATGGCATCAGCTGGTCATTCTTTGTATGCATCCAGAGTTTTCTCTAACATTGATCAAAATCTGACCAATATAACCCAAAAGAGAATGCAATATTAGACCAGTGCCAAGATGATGGTCTGTGTACCTAGGAAAGGTAAATGAGAAGGAACTGAGCACAGGAGCTTGCTGTCTGAAGAATATCTGGAAAAATTCCTAGGAAGCAGGTGGGTGGTGGGATGGATCCAAGGGAAAGAATGGTGACTCCATTGCCGGAGTCGTTTAAACCTGGAGTGGAGAATACTCCAGAGAATCCATTGCAGGTTACAGTCCGGCGTACTTAAGAGGATGGACTAGATCAGCCCTTAGATCTTTTTTAATCTCTAAATTTTTAGGATTTATAGTAATTTGATTCCAGGTGATTATTTTGCCTAGAGTTAAATCTTCAAATAAACTGTTTTCTAAAGATAAATCTGGATAGTTCATTTGCATGCTTGTTTTGAGAATCACATGTGATAGAGACCTATTGTGATAGTGTTTGCTGCCTGGCTACCATCATGGGAGCAATAGGAATACAAACATTGGCTTGAAATATAAATTTAAAAATCAGAAATTAAAATGGTTGGTTTAAAATGCATAGCCTTATGCTGAAGATCCCAGAGGTATAATTATATTAGATATAGGCACATTCCTTCCATTTATTTGACATAGATAGATATGTACTGCCTTTGCCTTTTTCACCGTTTCCCATAAGACAGTATTTGAATTATTCTTTTCTGTGAACAGGTGAGGTACAAATATATCATATTACATATCACTATATTGTGGTCTATAGCGACATATCACATGCTTATAAATACAATGGTCAAAACCATGTGTTTTTTAATGTCCACGTCCTAAAGAATTTGCACTGTCATTGCATCTTTCCATTGAAGTCATTGAGCAAGACCAAGGTCTCTTTGTGAATGCCAGTAGGAAGTTAAAATTATTCTCTCTCCAATAATTTATAAATCATTGTCTCTGAGCAGACACTGGCAGAATACCAGGCCAAGTTAATTATAGAGGCACCTGTCCTGATTCCATCCTTAAGTTTCAGTTTGAACATGGCATGAGTGTTCAGCCACCTTGTTCAAAAAGAATATAGCCCAGCCTGCTAAATTCAAGCACTTTTACTGCATGGCCCGAGAGCTGATTTGGTGTCTCTGAGTTGTTTTGGGTGCCTTATAGTCATGCATCCCTGCTGTACGCTGTTTATAGTAATACATGTGTATGTCTACAGAAATATGTGTATATATGTAAACTACATATATTTTATGTTATATAGATAAACAAAATATATAGCGTTTACCCCATTGTAGAATTTAATGCTGTCTGTTTGCTAAATTAGAGAGAAAAAAATTAAAAATAATAAAAACTTGAAATATGAAAGAAAAGGAAAAAAAAAACCTCTCAGCCCTAACTCCATTTTAGCTTTTTTTCCTGACAATTTCCATTCATGACTAGGCATGCCAAAGTCAGTGGATCACCTCTTCCTGATAAGACCAACATTCAATAATATGCATTAGCCTTAAATCCATGTTGAGAGTAAATACGTAGAAGCAGTTTGGTGCATTATTATTTTATTAGTGTTCTAAATTTTCTGTTTATAAGATGAGGACAATTAGAGGAAAAAAGGGAAAATAAGTCATGGACAACAAAATAATGAAAAACATTTAGAGGACCTTTGGAAAGTATTTGTTGTTTCATGGGAAGCTATTGAGGGAAGTTTGTTTATTTTTAAAAGCTCCATCTTCTAGCCTGTGTAAAGGGGAGGTTCAGGAGTGTGTGCAGTCAGAGGTACCAGCTACACGTGGGGTGAAGTTGTGCCACTGCGTGGCGAGATAACTGAAAGCTCAGCGGCGCAGAGGAGGAGGGAGGATGGAGGAGTGTGGCTCTTTGGTTTAAGGGTCTGGACATGCACTGGGGAGTCCTGGGCCTCATCCTGGGTCTGGGGGCTGTGCCTGTGTTTTCCCATATGGCCTTGTACGCTCTAATACTGCAGTGCTTAGTTCCATGTCCCCAGCTGGACGTTGGTTTGGATTAGAAGCCACAGAAGGTTGGTGCAGGTGTGGGTATAGCCTTCTTTTTAGGATGTATGCCTCTTAGCGCCTCCCCGCTCCTCTTCTTGTTTCTGCCACCTTACACCTTTTGCCATGCTTGCTGTCTTCTTTTCCTCCTTACGAGTGCAGAGGAGGATTCTGCTGTTGGAAGTGAACACAGACAGTGAATACATAGCTGCTGCTCCTGGGTTGAGAGCTTTGCTGTCCTTGAGGCTGGCTAAGTGTAGGAGAAGAGCATGCTGCAGTGAGGGCGTGAGTGGTAGAATTCAACCTTTACAAACCAGGGCATGTTCTGACCTTTTGAGTTTGGTTGTCTCCAGTGGTGGCTAATAGAATCAATCCGGATTTGCCATGATTTAAAATGAGATCAGAGTCAAGCACTTCCCCCCCACTCCACCCCTAGTTTTGCCGGCCCTCTTTTGCCTTTTTTTCCTCATCATTGCAATAAGAACAGAAGGATTCCTCCTTCATGCATTTTTGCAGTATTTAAATAACTGTTAAGCTGAGGCTGACACGTTGAAAAGTTTGTATTCGGGACCCAAGCTAAGAAGAAGCTTGGCAGGTGATGGTAGAAGTACGGTTATCGAACCATAACCACATAGCTGTTACTTGCATCCCACTTCTCCGGTTGGTTAACTCCCTGCCAAACAGCAGGAATGGATTTGTAGGGTATAAACATAAAGAGGAGTAACTGTGCGGTGATTAAGAAAATCAGAAACTCTTCAGCCAATCAGAATGTAAAGCACTGCAAAGCTAAGAATAAACTTTATACAGTAATTGAGCATATCTGCACAGTAATTTACAATAAAAAATAAATTTTATTACAATTTTGCTCTGAAAAATCATTCTGCTTTGTATTTGTGAAACTTATTTTTCATATAGTTAAAATTCCAGATGAAATTATATTTAATATTTGTGAAAGTGGCTAGAAATGGATTATTGCAACACAGCTTGTAGAGTTCTCAAACTGCTTCTCTAAAATGCTAAGGGCTGAAACTTAATTAGTAAGTAAAGAGATATCTTTTCCCTTGTTTTGAATAAATTTAACAAAATTACATGACTTGTGGTTTTGCCACATTGTGTCCCTTTAAGTTAGATATAAAATATGTGCATAAGTTAATAATGAAAATTTCTGTGCAATAAGTTTGGGGCAGATTGTAGATGGATTAGCTACAGTTTAATCAATGTTTCACAAAACAAGTAAGGTTTTTTTCACAAAACCAAAAAACCTATTGAAGGAAATGACTTCAATTCTACCTTAGCCAGTTAAGATGTGTGAAGAATTCTGATCTCATCTGTGTACGTTGTTTATGATTTAAGATGTTCCATAAAATGTAAATTTCAAGTAGTAAATGAATAAAATTTAAAATTATGGAGTATTCTAAAATAGAAAAAATTTGAAATATTCCAATCTGTTGATCTTGACTTATAAATCAGGATGAAGATAAAACAGTTTTCCTGTATTTATTTCCAAAGACATTGCAAGTAATACAGCATCCTTATCATAATATGTGGCATGCAAATTTGAGTATGTGTATGTGTGTATGTTTAGGTATACAATGTCTAGGTTTAGGTATATGGAGAGAGGGTGCTTCACACATCAGATCTTTCATAAATGTTTATTAATTAATCTTGAAATAAGGTACCTTTGGTTGTAAGGTTGACTGCTTGGATGTATTCTTTTTAAAGCAGGAAAATCTCAACAGTGTGAATACTGTCTTTCACAAGAACTTGAGAGAGGACCTTGCTTCACCAGAATGATACATATAATTTTTTTAAGAAGCTTCTTTTCCTACATTTTAAGAAGGCCTGAGAGAATGGTTGTTCTTTAAAAATATTTTTTTAAATTTTTAAATTAGAAATTCTGCTTTCCATGAAGAATCTAAATGCTCATTTTTTCAATGGGAAAGTTATCTGTTGCTATCAGCTTGAGTCAATAATGGGCACAGCTGAGCTGGTACTCAGATATCTGATTCTGAGCTTATTTACACAGGGATAGGTAAGGAAAGAGCTAATGTTCAATATCATTTATGAATTAAGGTGTTTATTTTGCTTTAACCAGTGAACATCTGGTATAATTATTTTGCCAAAATAAGTCTTCTGTTTAGATATGACCTCAAAGTGTAGATGGAGCAAGAGCATACTCATCACTCCTTAGGATCCTGCTTGGACATTGCTCTGACGGGACGTGTGGTATTATTCTGAGTATTGGCAATTAAATTTTTTTTTCTGCTTAGCTGCACGTTCAGGTGGCAACTGGCTTATCTTCAGTGAAGAGAGTCCTAGAGCAACTTGACAGCTAGTAGCATGATGACATTAGAAGAGTGAGGGAGCTGAAAGCAGGGCAACTGGGAAAGGAAAATAAATTTTAATAATTATATGCATATTTTACATATTTTGAGAAGTCTGCTGATTTCAATAATTAAGGCACATTTTAAGAAGAGGCCTCTTTGACTTTTGAATTAAGAGTTGACAAATGCAAAAGAGATTCTTTAACAGAACTATAGAGAACTAAATAGTCATCCTCACGGTCCTGATATTTTGGCATAGGAGAGACAGTTGTCCAACTTCATGTAAAATGGGGAAGCCGCAGGGTCAGTGTTCTTCAGTTCAAGGGCTGCTTATTGCATAAGTATGCACAGAAAGCAAAACTCCTGATTTGCATTGGTTATTGTCTTCTAACTAAATAGATAATCTGCAGTAAGTTTCAAATAAACTAAAGCTTATGGAAGCCAAACTTTTGTGTCAGTGGCTTGTCTGATGAAAAATATTTTTAAAATTCCTCAAAGCATCTTGTCCTGAAATTCATTCCAGAGCAGCATCTTTTAAGCCTGGGGATCTGCTCAATAACATGAAGAAGTATTAGATGAATGTCCATTTAGAAGGCAATGTACTGTCCTCTAGATATTGGTTTAGTTAAAGGTAAAATTAAATTCAAATATTTATCTGCAGTAATTCTTGGGAATGCCATCAACTTTTGGAAAGCCCTGATATCACTTATTTTAGGAAAACACGATAAATAAATAAATCTACAGAGGATAATTTTTCTGGAGAATTTCAGTAAATTTATTGGAGCAGACAAGGAGAACTCTTAACCCGAAGGTTGTTGTAAAGTCTACATCACTTCCAGGCATCTGGGAAAAGGGTTTTGTACTTTAGACATACAGCGGTGGTTTTCAGACATATAAACTTGTGTGATCATCCTTTCAGTAAGGATCACAACTGAAACTGGATTTCAGGATAAGGGTGACAACTTTATCGGTAAGATAAATATCAAAGCAAATAAGTGCTGAATCTCGCTGCCACTGGGGTCAAGCACAGCATTCAGCAGACCTTTATACAAAGCCTATGTAGGCATAACTCTTATGACAAGTTTATCCAGGAGATTCACCTTCAAAAACAAGAAACAAGAAAGAACTTTTCTTAAGGAAAGAATCAGTCTCATGGTGCATGAGACTACCTTATTCCTAAATTTGACAGTTTAATGCCAGTCCCATTTTGACGTGGTTTAGTTTAATCTTCACCGACTCAGCTGAGGATTTTACATCTTCATAAGCAAATTCATAAATTAAGTAATAACAAATAATTTATACATCATTATAAGGGTTCCTTCTCTCTCAGTCTCTTTTTTTTTTTCTAAAAAAATAAAAGTCTGTAATGAGGGTAAAAGAACCCAACCAACATGGTGTACATAGGTTAGGTAGATATTGAAGTTCTTGCAACTTTCATGCTTTGGCTGGATGATTTTTTTTTTCTCTGCAGGACCCAGCAAAGATACCATCCAGCAAAAAGCTAAGCGCCTTCTGTGTTATGGCCATTTTCATTTTAATGGAAGCTGAGACTGTTCAGCACCTCATAGTAGACACTCAGCAGCTCAAAGGTCTTCAATTTCCTTCTCAAAGGGAGGGGGAGGAACAATAAAGTAAAATCTCAAGGCAGAGTCAATGTTCCTTCAAGGAAATTTCTTTTCTGACCCAAACCTATCAGTCAATGAAATGTAGTGTAGGACGGACATCAGGATTTTATGACAGAACAACCTGCATCTGAAATCTGACTATTCCTTTCTGAGCTTTAATACTGACACAAAAGGCAACCAGAAAACTAGTGGAGAAGATCTGGAAAATAGATGGGTGGGAGGTTTGCAGTTGTCTGCCAGCAGAGTTGGGATAGGCTTCCACTTCCCGTCAGAAAATCTGGGTCTTCTGATGAGGGTACCTTGAAGAGATTTATATGAATATGAGCAAATATGTAAAGGGTGGCCAATCAGTCAGCTGTGTTACTGGGTGGTCAAAACTCTCATCAATCCAAGAGACCTTAGGTGGTGCACTCACCACGGAGGCCGAGCACGGTGGTGTCATACAACTGAGTTGAATTTATAATTCCTGTTCCTGAACCCGTTATCGTAAACACAGCAGGGAGATAAAAATTATTGCACGGTAGAGTAAACCCTTGCAAGAGTAAGAATGAAATACTCTTAAGCTTTAATTTATTAGACATAAATGAAAATACCCAAACAATTCTACTTTGTATTTGTGATTGTTGTTATACGCTTGAGTTCTGTATGTAAGTAAACTGGTCCAGGACATTTTTTAAATGACACGGTTTGTATCTGATTTGCTTTTTGTAAATATTAGTTTTTGGACGCTTACTAGTGAGCATTGTGGTGGCTTTTCTTTCTCCTAAGAATGAAATGTGCTGTATGGATATTTAAACTCTTGCAACACTGATGAAAAAACAACCAGACACAGAGCCTAAATTCTGACCTGCAGGGTATCAGTACAGAGACACTGGATATTTGCTGTGTGCGGTTTCAACCTTGAAGAACGTGATTGGGAAAAGCCAACATGGCTTCACTAAAGGCAGATCATGCTTGACAAACCTGGTGGCCTTCTGTGACAGAGTGACTTGCCTGGTTGACATGGGGCGGGCGGTGGACATTGTCTACCTGGACTTCTCCAAGGCCTTTGATACGGTCCCCCACGGTCTCCTCCTGGGGAAATTGATGTGTTATGGTCTAGACAAGTGGTCTGTGCAGTGGGTGGGGAACTGGCTGACAGGCCGCACCCAAAGGGAGGTGGTAAATAGCTCTTTCTCAAACTGGCAACCTGTCACAAGTGGGGTCCCCCAGGGATTGATATTGGGCCCAATGTTATTCAACATCTTCGTAAGTGATCTGGATAACGGCATCCAGTGTAGCCTGATGAAGTTTGCTGATGACACCAAGTTGAGTGGGGAAGTAGACACTCCAGAAGGGAGACCTGCTCTGCAGGGAGATCTGGATAGGCTGGAAGAGTGGGCCAGCAAGAACCTTATGAAGTTCAACAAGGATGAGCTTAAGGTCATGCACCTGGGAAAACATAATCCGGGAGTGCAGCACAGGCTGGGATCCACCTGGCTGGAGAGCAGCTCCATGGAAAGGGACCTGGGGGTCCTGGTGGACAGAAAGCTCAACATGAGCGAACAGTGGCTGCTGCGCCAAGAAGGCCAACAGGATGCTGGGTTGCATCAACAAGGGCATCGCCAGCAGAGAGAAAGAAGCCATCATCCCACACTACTCAGCACTTGTCAGGCCACACCTGGAGTACTGTGTACAGTTCTGGTCCCCCCTGTACAAAAAGGATGTGGACAGGCTGGAAGGGGTCCAGAGAAGGGCCACCAAGATGATCAGAGGACTGGGAAGCTGCCATACAAGGATAGGCTGGGGGAGCTGGGTTTGTGCAGCCTTGAGAAAAGGAGGCTCAGAGGGGATCTCATCACCGTGTGCCAGTACTTAAGGGGCAGCTGCAAAGAAGATGGAGACTCCCTTTTTACAAGGAGTCCCATGGAGAGGACAAGGGGGAAAGGACACAGGTGTCTCTTGGGGAGATTCCGATTGGACACGAGAGGGAAATTTTTCACAATGAGGACAGTCACCACTGGAATAATCTCCCCAGGGAAGGGGTTGACTTGGCCACGTTGGACACCTTCAAGAGCCGCCTGGACAGGGTGCTGGGCCGTCTTGTCTAGATTGTGCTCTGCCCAGAAAGGTTGGACTAGATGGTCCCTGAGGCCCCTTCCAACCTGGGATTCTGTGATTCTGTGATTATCGAGGGATTCTTGCTTTCAGTGAGGACATGTACTGTGTCTTTGTTGAATTGGGCCAAAAGAGAAGAACATAGGAGTGGAAGTGTTTGAGAGCAAAGTGGATGGGGAAAAAAAATTACTGTTGAAGACTCTCATGTTTGCTGAAATGTTTTGATTTCTTCTGGAAAAAAATATTTGCATTTATTGTTACTGAATTATATCTTTCTGTGTCCTAATATTGCTTCATGGGTGTTGAAGGCGAGATCCCTTTTCATATATATGAACAGTGCAATTTAGTCTCCTGTCCAGCCAAGTTCTAGATGCATCATTGGAGTTGCATAGATGCAGGTGCCTGCACACAAAAAAACAAACCTGGTGCATAAAGGAAAAAAAACCCAACAGAATTACAAGACTTTTAAGGAAGATGCAAGATTTACATATGGGAATACCTGATGCTGCAATTAGATTTTGAAAGGCCAAAATAAGAAATCATGGGAAACTGACTTTTTGTATTAAATTTTTGAATTATATTAAAATGTTCAATAATTTTTGAATGAATTTACAGTCTCATTTGTGTTCTAGAGAACAGAAGCTACCCTTATTTCTCACAGAAAAGATTCAGGAATGGATTTAAATGCAAGAAAAAAATCAACAGGAGTTGAAAATTACAAAAATTTATATGATATTGAGCATGCTAGCTAACATGACTAGCTTAACCTAAGTTATAATATCATAACTGCTAAACCCAATAAAACATTATTTTCATCCAGAGATAATCTATGAAATGTGACTTCAGTCTTAATTTCTTTGTTCGGATGTGTTCTTACCTAGGTTTAAGCAAAATGCTAAGAACCATTTTTCCACTGGTTTTCATTTCTCCAGCTTACGTATCCACTTCAAACATCACTTTTATCAGTTTGGACAATAGAAATGGAATAAAGATCAGTGACTAGTGTAGATAAAATGTGGCTGAGTAATGAAGAGCAAGATTCTTTCTACTATGACAATGAGTGATTTAAGCAATCCTATTGATTCCCCTGCTCAGAAAGTTGGCAGGTTCTCAGCCTAGACAAATGAACAGCCAAGATCATGTCTCTGTTTATTTTAAAAAGTTATTTTAGTCACAATTATCACCATCAATTTTAGCCGTGGTTTCTGGTAATCTATATGAGCAGAAATTGAACTCAAGCCTGCACTTCCAAAACCCCACCTATCACTTGATACAGAGAGTGGTGCACACCTCAATTTCTGAATTAATTTTAAGTTTGCATCCCTCCATTGAGAACTTTTGGGTTTCCCTGCCCTGGACTGTGGCACAAATAGCAGAGTCCCTAGGTTTTTTAATTACAGTCTGAAATTCTGCGGCTATTAACTGTGGCCATTTTTACTCATAAAAAAACTTCTTCTGAACATAAATTACAAACCAACCAACCAAACCAAACCAAACCAAACCACCAAAACCCCGCAGACCAAATCAACCAAACAAATCCTGCTTATTTGCTTGATCACTTAACTTAATAAAGTAAAAAATATTGTCAGAAACATAAAACTCTAAGACTAGAGTGTACTAGCCTAAATTAAGGAAGGGAATTATTTTTCCAGGAGTATCACAACATTTTCTGAAGTTTCTTTTTCAGTGTCAGGCATAGAGGTAATTTAAAATTATAGACGCTCCATTTTAGAAGGTAAACGTATATTTTTAAAATGTATTGTCTCCGGATACATTTTGTATCAAAGCTGAATTTCCAAATTCATCTTTTAAAGCAGTGATTTAGGTATTCTGATGGTTCTTTCATTGTATTTGATCTAATAATGTGGAAAATAAAAAGTCATAGTTACATTATTGTGAGTTTTGTAACTTTCACAAGTTTCAACAGGTGTTACAATTTGAAAAATTACCTTAAAAATGAATCCACAATATACCAAAATCAATGTATAAATCTAATTTACAAATTTTAAACCAAAATCAAAATAGTTCTTCAAAGAAGGCAGTATTTTTATGGTAGTAAATAGAAAAATACTGCAGCATACAACAGGAATATAAATGCCAGTAAATGTGGTATTGTTAGTGTGCCAGTGGTATAAGAGCTGTTTGAAATGAGAAGTATGTTTTGTGAACATTTAGACATGTAAACTATACCTCTAAAATAATAACAGCAATAAAAAAGGAATATTTCTTGATAATTGCATTTTTTTACCAAGCAAGAAGCAGCGTATGGGAAGGAATATAGCTAAAATCTCATAATGGATAAATGATATGCCTTTGTTTTTCTGTGTGTTTCTCAATCCACTTAAAATCTGCTTCTTTTTCCCTGTGTAACTCGAAAGTAGTCAAAAAATAAAGACAATGTGTATACTTTTGTGCTCCACTTCTAGGGGCTCACTCAAAACGTCCAATTTTTCATTAAGGTGTCATTCATCTTTTGCTTTTCTCAAATACTTATTCACTCATTTTGGGTCAGCTTGTGCCATTGATTTTTAACTAGAATACCACACTGATTCTAATAGGAGGTTCTGTTAAAAAATCAATTGCCTGGTCAGGATCACTGTGAGATTCCTCTGAAAGAAAGAACCTGGCGCCTCATAAAAATAGGATAAGTGGAAGTACTGATAGTGTGGCAGCGGTATGAAAGCTGGAAAATGAAAGAAGAGTTGATAGCAAATGATACTTAAAAATAGAAGACGAGTTAAAGGTGATGTTTTGGCTATTGGGTCTTCTTCAGCCCATAAGCTGAAAACTAACATTTTTCTTTTTCTTCTTCAGCCTGAGGAAGGCCTCAAAGACAGACCATTGCCTTTAATCTTGCTCTGCATTTCAGCATGTATTTTAAAGACCAGAAGAATGTTGTTGGGGCAAGAATGGTAGGGTAGATTAGAAGAAAACTGCCATTATTTTTCTTAACTAAACAGACTCTGAGAAGTATACCCCCAGAGTTACTCTAAATTCAGTATTCTGTCCAGGGACACTGCTGGTAAATAATTAAGACTGCTACTGACTTAACTAAGCCCCATTATAGATCTAAACATTCCTTTAAAAATCACTGTCTAAACATTTCCCTGGCAATGGTGTTTTATGTGGAGGACCTGATTCAGCCATCCCGACTTTCATGGTATGACATTAGTTGTGCGCAGAGTCTCATTGAGGTTAAAAGGCCAATTTCTAATCTCATCTGCACAAGGGGTACATCTTGAGTAAAGCTATTAAGGTCAGAGGAGTTACTTTAGATTTACAGCAGTGTAAGTAAAAGCTTATAGGGTATATTCACATAAGATTTATTTATGCTTGTAAAGGTTACATGCTTGGGCACCTAGGTTTTCTCTTAAAGATACAAATTCCAACATTCATGTCATGTTTTGTATGCCTACTTAATTTACGTATTTCTTATAAGTTAGTGGTTTATAATTAGTATGTAAATGTAAACTCTCTAAAATAATCTGTCCTTGAATTTGAGGAGGTATTAGGGGGGAAAATAAAAACATTAACTCTTTTTTCAGCTCAGGAATGGCAGGCCATGTCTTCTCACGGAGATCTCATATAGACTCATTCCTGTAGTATATATGCTAGCATGCTCTGCTAAAAATGGGTCTGCCGTTGACAGATGTGGCCTTAGGCATGCATAGGCTGTGACATTCATGGGCATAATGTATGAAAGCCTGAAACACAGAGGATGCATTTTTCTGGTTTTCTCAAAATAAAGTGATGGAATCACACTGACTTTGTAGGAGTACATGCAGCCTCCACAAGAAACCAAAATATTATTGCTTAGAGTTACAGGAATGGCCAAAAAATAATACTTAGTGTATTTACAGCATGGTCAAGTCACAGCATTTCACAAGCCTTAACTAATTCATCAGTAAGATAGGTGATTTGACATGATGTCTTTTCTGCTTAGTATAGCTTTGGCTTTGGGTAAAAAAAAATATATATACAGTATATACCAGTGAACAAAATTGTGTCAGAGAACAAGACGCAGCAGTCTACACAGCCATGACTGTTTCCATAACGAAAATATGCAGAGTAAAATACAGAAGACAAGATATGAACACAGTGGCATAGGGACATAAGCAAGTTCTGTTCCGTCCTGAGCCCAATATGTTTCAGTTAGATTAACTGGGAATATTTTTTTAAAATATATTTTCCATCTACAGAGGGAATAAAGGAGTACCTCTTTAAGACTGTCACTGTAATCCTAGATGCTTTTGAAATGGCAGCTTTGTAAACAGAATTCACTAGCCCAACTCTAGTTCTTCTTATCTACCCTTATCTTCTTATCTTTTTATCTTATCAATCTCTGCTGGCCTAAGTTTCATAGAATGGAGCTTCTCAGCACAAGCAAATTCTGGTAGGCAACTGTCATCTATCCGACGCTTGTCCTGGATGGAAAAATGTTATTTTTCCCATGGTAAATTATTATTGTGCTAACTGTTTTTTCTTGGCATTGCTACATACTAATGAAGACAATAAATGTTCAGATATCTGTGGCCAGCTGAAGTAGACTTCCAAGCATGTAAGACATCATGGGCTAGTGACTGAACTATGAAAAGAACCTGCAAGATTTTTCAAAGATGCAATAGATGTTGATAAAAGGCTTATGCCAGAAGATGTAAGTGGGAGGCCGGAAGTAGGGTACAGAAGCAACCGTTTTGAACACAGGAGGCAAAATTATTTGATAGATACAGCAGTCCAGATAAAAATGAGAAGTGAGATGTAAAATCCGAAATAGAAGTGTAGTCTAGATTTTGAGATAACAAAAATCTCCCGTAGGGGATAGTGTCACTGGTGTGTGTGTTTGGCTTACAGTGGGTTTACATTGCAACCATGAGGGGAGTGCCCAGAAAATGCTCTTGTAGGTAAAAATGGCAACTAACCCAATTGGCAACTAACTGGGGTTACAGAATGATAATGTAAACATAGCTGAAATTCACAGAATCACAGAATCACAGAATGGCAGGGGTTGGAAGGGCCCTCTGGAGATCACCTCGTCCAACCCCCCTGCTTGAGCAGGCACACCCAGAGCAGGGGCACAGGGCCGCGTCCAGGCGGGGGGTGAATGTCTCCAGGGAAGGGACCCCACAGCCTCTCTGGGCAGCCTGTGCCCCTGCTCTGGCACCCGCACAGGGAAGGGGTTTGTCCTCATGTTCAGGTGGAACCTCCCGTGTTCCAGCTTGTGCCCGTTGCCCCTTGGCCTGGCGTTGGGCACCACTGAAAAGAGTCCCGCCCCATCATCCTGACACCCGCCCTTCAGATATTTATAAGCATGGATGAGATCCCCCCTCAGCCTTCTCTTCTCCAGGCTGAACAGACCCAGGTCTCTCAGCCTTTCCTCACAAGGGAGATGCTCCAGTCCCCTGATCATCTTCATAGCTCTCTGCTGGCCTTGCTCCAGCAGTTCCCTGCCCTTCTTAAACTGGGGGGGCCCAGAACTGGATGCAGGACTCCAAATGTGGCCTCACTGGGGCAGAGTAGAGGGGGAGGAGAACCTCTCCCAATCTGCTGGCCACACTCCTTTGAATGCAACCCAACTTATTTTTTATATTGTTGGCCCCCTTGGCCCCAAGGGCACTGTGCTGGCTCAGGGTCACCTCGCTGCCCCCCAGCACCCCCAGGGCCTCTCAGCAGAGCCGCTCTCCAGCAGGTCCCCCCCAGCCTGTGCTGGTGCGGGGGGCTGTTCCTCCCCAGGGGCAGGACCTGGCACTGGCTCTGGCTGAATTCCCCGAGGCTCCCCCGGGCCCAGCTCTCCAGCCTGGCCAGGGCTCGCTGGATGCCAGCACAGCCTCTGGTGCATCAGCTGCCCCTCCCAGCTTGGGATCGTCAGGGAACTTGCTGAGGGAACACTCTGTCCCTTCATCCAGGTCACTAATGAATACGTTGAACAGGACTGGGCCCAGCACAGACCCTGGGGAGCATCGCTAGTTACAGGCCTCCAGCCAGACTCTGCTCCTTTGATCGTGACCCTCTGAGCTCTGTTGTTGAGCCAACAGAATGTTGAGCCATTCAGAGAGGTTTTTTTCAAAGCATAGTTTTTAGGATTCTGTATTTTGGAGTGAATGATTTTGAGCAGAGAAACTGAGGAAAACACAACATATTTATCGAATATGGGCCTGCTGAGGACTCAAATACATGGTGCTTACTGAAATGCATACAGTCAGTTTAACATGTTTCTGAAACAAGCACCCAAGCCTTTGTTTGTAAGCTATGAAGATATATTTTGCCCTGATTTTGTATTATTTACATAATAAGGAGAACTTATTTTTTTATATCATCACTGTCAGTTACAATTTGCAATACTTTTGTATTTTTCTGATATCCAAATTTTACCGTACCTTAAGATACCGATTAATTGTTTTGGAATGAGCTGTAATTCATACTCCCTATAACTGAGAATTTTAACAGTTACTTTTCTGGTTTTGTGATTATATTCCCTTGACTTACACGTAAAAACTGTCAATTTTGCCTATCCATTAATGTTGTCTTAAGGTGACCTACTGATATGCAAACTCCAAAGCAATGCTGATGTATCCCATTTCTCTACTACTGGGGTTTTAACTGCTCCGTTAAATAACCTAATTCAAAATACTTGTGTATGGTTGCTAGAGTGAAACAATATGTCCCATGAAGTTGCAAATAGCAAGTTTCAGGAACAGGTTTCACCTTCTATTTAAATCATAGGATGCATCCAGTAGCAATTGGCATTCTTTCAAAGTACATGTAGTATTTACAGTCTAAACAAAATAACACACTAAGCCATGGGCCTTATTTAGGAACTTCTGCCATAGAAAGTAAGGCAATCTACACTTAATGAATGACATATTGGTCAAAACTGAAGGGAATATTTTATACCAGAGGAGAGGAAACGGTATTTCTTTAGTTAATCTTCATAACTGATGTGTGAAACTCACTTTCATAAGCAACAACCAGTATGATACTCCACCAAAGTATTAGGTATGCTACGGACATCCTGAGTGGCCACAGTTATGTGGTGTAACTAATCAACAAGTCGAAGAAAAAACCTTTCCCCCAGGCTGGTAACTTCATGATGGGCCATTCTTGTGTGCAAATTATTTTTCTTCTGTGTAAATAATGCTGGCCAGCCACAGAGTCAGGATGATCTGATCCAGGATATCAATTCCCATTCTTTTTTCCATTGGATACATAATTCCCACAGAACTAATGGAAAATGCATCTGGGACAGCAATCGTTAAAAATTCATTAGGATTGTGATTACAGGTTTTGTATGAAAAAAACCCCAAACCAGAAGAGACATTATATTGATATAAAGTACACAAACCAACGTGGTCCTTCAGTTGTAAAAATTGAAGAGATCTTAAGTCTTTCATAGGACACCAATAATGTTATAATTTTAGGGCTACACTGGTTTAAACCTCAGTAAATGTGATTGAAACAAGGTTTCTTTAGGCTACTTTCAAGACACGTTTCTTTAATATGACTATTTGGTAGATCAAATATTCCACTGAAATTTTTAAATGAAGCTTTCTTTTTATCTCTAAGAGCACTGTAAAAGCATAAAGACCCTTATTCTATAAAATCTGATGTAAGCTGTGCATCTATAGTCCTTTTCTGTAAAATTTAATCCACGCTTTTCTGAGACAGAGGAAGACTCCTGCAAGCCTTTTGCATGTATCTTCTTTTACTGTTTTGGGTTTTTTTTTGGTCTGATTTTCACATAGCTCTTTTCTTTTTGTCTTCCAATACATATTTTGCTCTCTCCCTGAGTGTCAGTGAAGCTCTTCTGCCTCTTTCTTCTGCACACCTTTTGACTTTCCGACTCTTCTCATTCAAGTACTCGCGGATGATCTTTCTCTTAAGTTAGTGAAGTATCTCTGAGTCTAGATTGCTCGTGCCGTAAGGTTATATGGTGATATGTCACAGCAGCCAGCTATTCCAAATTGGTTTAGCACCTTTAATAAACAGCCTGGCATAAATGTGTGAAAATCATGCCCTTCTTTATGTGACTAGGAAAACCTGTATATTGCTGGAATCATTATTTAAAGACTTTTCCAATTGTAACAAGAATCACAAGACCAAAACTACAGTGCATTTTATGCATGCTTAACCATCCTCAAAGCAGTAAAAGGTGAGACAAATTTACAGCCCTGTGTAGTATAAAACATCTCAAGATCACCTCAACAAGTGCATATGCATTCTGAAACTACAGAATATGGAGATTTTAAAGGTGGGCGAAATCATTTCAGCTCTTTTGTTATCAAAATGATGTAATGAATTAGTGGCAATGTCATAAAAGCCTTTTCTTAAAGTTCTGTTACAGTTCCCTGGAATCTTTAAAAACTCAGTTCCAATAAAAAGATATATAAGCCCAAGTTTTACTAATCATGCCTGTCTATGCACACTAATAGGACATTATTGCCCTCTCATCGCTAGTTTTAGGATGTAATTTCTTGCTCTTTCTTAATTAGATTTAAATTTCAAAGTCATGTCTCAGAATAAACTGGGCTCATTTGAAGACCCAAGAAACATTATTTTTGTTACTATAAGGTTCCCATTCATTAAGAAGTAAACACCCTTCTTTTCCGTCTGGGTTTTCAGCATCATACTCTAAATTAAAAAAAGGAATTAAGACCTTTAAGTTTTCTGTGACAACACAGGGAGTGCCTCTCTCTAAATGTGTCTGCTGAGGATCTCAGGCCTCTGACCCAGCAGACAGTCAAATACATACAGTGTGCACACACAGAAATCACAACCATTATTTGAACAAAATCTTTTCTTAAGAGTCCCAAAGCCCTGCTTGGGTTTGGTATTGCACCGATGTTTTGTTGGGGTGTTATAATAGATTTTTTTTTTTGCATTTTCCCCTGTCATGTAATAGAAAAAAGTGAAGTAAAATGTCTTTAACATTAAAAAAAATTGTTAACCCTGTATTACCTGCGTTCACTATCCTTTCTTGACCAAAATAGTTAATTTTGTTTTGATTTGAATGTTGAGAGACAACGTTTGCTCAGCATCAAAAGGGTGGAAGAAGAGTTTCATAAACATGTTTAGCCACAGAGGCCAAGTCAGCCTCAGTATAAGCCAAGGGCCTTTGAGGTTGCTATATAATTTTTCTTGAATGCAAGATGCTCTTCTGAAGCATTATCACTTACATGGTGGGAGATGGAGGGAGACAATAACAGGTGTTGTACTATAATACGACATTTACCTTCTTTTGACTGCTCTGGCTCAGTTTCTGCCCTTTAGTTTTACTGTATGAATGGGGATTAAACATTTCTTCTTAAAAGCAAAAATACATTTTAAACACATAGATATATATTTTGAAATGAAAAGATAAGATTCCAACAACAAAGGAATTCAGAACCTAAAATTGACAGCGTGTTTCTGCAATGATTTTGCCCAACAGATCATTATTATAGGACTATACTGAGATCATGAATAATACCTTCAATGAAGATAACAGCAATAGGAAAATCAGTGTGTTGAAAACATTCAGTCTGGCCTCTCTTTTAAGTGCTTTTCTCCCCTGCCTCTATGGCACTATGCAGAATATAAACATAACATCAGTGAAGGGAAAAAAAACAATTGCCAAATCTAATACAGCAAATCAGGAGGGCAGTGCTATCTGCAAACTTAATTAAAAGAAGGAGTTGAAAATGAAGGTCAATGACTATCAAAGAGAGATGAACTTTTCCCATTAAATACAGACTGTCAGCTACGGCTTCCAGATGCACTCCACAGAGCCATGCCACACGGTGAAGGCAGCTGCACCCCCTTTCAGGGAAGATCCCTGAAATTTTCTTTGCGGTACTCTTGGAAATTCACATGTAAGCGTTATTACAAAAGGCCGGCACAGGATGAATGGCACATACGGTGCCATTGTGAAGGTTTCCAGCTGTAATAGAAATCGGGCCCTTGCACTGTTTGTGTGACATTTTTAGTCCTGACTATTGATCATAACCCTTCCCTGCTTGTACCCTTGTTGTTTTGAGAGCAGGCATGGGACCGAATGAGTTTTACTTTACCTTCCCTGCACTATTCTCAGGAAGAGACTTACCAAAATAAAAACCTGACACTGAAGAACAGGGTGATAATAGTTCTGTGTAGCCACTTCTTCACTCCCTACGATACTGTAGGATTTTATTTCTGGAGGATGGAGGGTAGAGTGCAACTTCCCTTTCATAGATCAGGACAGTGACAGTGATGAAATGCAGCTTATTGGTGCTGCTTTTTACACTTTTTACTCTTCTCTTTGGGGCTTCTGGTTGTGAACCTGCAGATCCAGGAATAACATTATTCTAGTTACTGGACTTTGCACGAAGACTTCTCTGTTACTTCACGTTGTATCACACGACTGACTATTTTAATTGATACTAATTAGCACAGAAATATTCTAAAAATAATTTTTCATTGTATTCTGTGAGAAACTGATTTTCAAAATTGCACAGAAAGTTCTCAAGAAAAATAATTATTCCGTAATGAACAGATATGGTTTTTATTCAGGCTTTTTCTTCAGAGTCGCTCTCAATGTAAGACAGTGTTTTGCACAGAGGAAGATAATGCAGTGGATTACTGTCAGGCGTTTGATTGTACTTTTATGCAAATGCCTTTTATTCTGACTCAATACTTGTGTTACATGGCATGTGGTATTATCTTGCTATCTTGTTATGTTACCTGTATTATGACCTATTGTTTCTTATTTCCCAAGACCCGGAGTTTTCAAAACAGGTGTGTAGTTTGCTCTGGACTAGGACACCTGCATGAATATATATTTGCAAAAGAATCAATGTTAGCATTTATGGTGCTTCCACTTCTGCCAAGGTAACAAAGACTTACCTACCTACGTTTTCAGAGGTCACACCAACATTAATGGAGTAAGGTTTTTTCCTCAAATAATATTTGTGGTTTCTTACTGCTGCTCTATTGCTCTGGCTCTATTCAGTTCCACAGAAACTAAAGGTGGTGAAGACCTAATAGGTTATCTAATGCTTTTCTATGCCACTGTAGGATTGCTCCTTAAAGTATATTCTTCGGTGTTTTGTCTTGCAAAGAACAGGAGTCCACTATTTCCCCTGGGAAATTTTTCAGCAGTCTGATAGAATTCACCATTAGGAACATTTTCCTTTTGTTCAGCTTACATTTTCCTTTTCTTCATTTCATTCGGATACTTCTATTTAATGATAATAATCTGACAATCATACTGTACCATCTTTCCAGATACATTCCCAAACACTTGGAACCTAATTCTGCAGTCATTACTAATGCACAGTGTCCTACCAGTGGTGAAAACTTAGTCTTCAAATACAGTTCTGCAAGGTGCTGGGCATGTCCTGCGAAGTGTTGCACGTCTCTCAAATTCAGCTCCTTCCAGTCAAATGCAAGATTTTTCCCTTCATATTCAAACCTCTTCAAAACATTGTCCTACCTTATTTGACCTAGACATTTGACCTGCTTCTGCCCTCTCTTTTCTACTAATGATGTTACCATTGGCGCCCTGGCTGTCTGCTCCCCTCCTCATCTGTGTTGTTTTTGTCTCCTCCTTTCCATTTGCATAGAGCATCCTCAGTGAACTGAGTTATGAAACACCCACCTTCTCCTTAGCAGGAGCTCTGGCTAAACCCCTTTTTTGGCATTAAAATTGAAGCAGTGTGGGTGATCTTTCTGAGTTTTTGGAAGTATATTTATTTTGAAAGTTATAAACATTGAAATAATCAACCCTAAGGTAAACTTGCTTTTGCTAAATAACTGCTGTTACTTAATTTTTGCCAAGAGGTTTGCGTCTTTCCTCTCATTTTATTCTGTTCTCAAACTTGTGTTGAGGTAACAGTAAAAGTAAACCTCTCTGGGAAAAGAAGATCTTTGCTTTGAAAGTGTGATGCCTAACTGAAAAAAGAAATTATGCACTCTTAGTAGAAAAAAGCAGTAGTATTAGTTTTATCCTGAAATTCCAACAGGGCAAAAACCCTGCAATTTTCAATAGTATTTGTACTTCAACATCAAATGTAGCCTCGTCTTCAAGTAAATTAATAAAAAAACTAATTAGAGGAAAACTGCATTTTTGAGTAGAGCTCAAACTTCGTTTTGAGTGGAGGAAACAGCAGGAACTCCCCTGTAGGTGCAAATGCTGCTCAGTTAGAAAAATAGGCACAGAGAATGATTTAGGATGCTGAAGCCTAGTGGTGACTAACCTGTTTGACATGCACTACAGAAGTATTTGCCATCAGTCTGGGCTGGGTTTTGAACTGTGTCTGCAAATTAACAGTTATTTGCTCAGGCGTTATGGGTGCCTTCTTATAAGCTCTGTCAAAGCTGCTTGCTAGATAGGTATATATCTGTATCTATTGCTCTCTGTTGAAAATATCCTCAGAGTTTTGAGGCTGATGTGCATATTGAATCTGAAGGTGAGGCTGCTTTGCTGTGAAAGGTTATTTGAGGAAGGTAGAAGAAGTATTGGTGGTGCAGCCGGTGATCCTGGGTTGGATGAATGACAAGAGGGGAAGTTCAGTCGAGAGCCATTTTCATTTGACTGATCACCAAAACATCCACCTATTTTCCATGTTCTTTCTGATTTTGCAGGGAAACAAATCTGGGAAGAACACCTCCTGGTTTTAGCCCTAGTTCAGTCGCTATCTTTTATTACCTTCTGCAGCTCCTTTTGGAACTGTCTTGGTTTTATTTTTCATTTGACCTGACATAAGTATCTCTCAGTTTTACAGGAAGGCATTTATTTGTTTCACTGATATCTAAATTTTCTTCTGCTATTTGCCTCAAGCATGTGTTGTATTATGCCTGGACGGAGGCCTACGCACTCTTATGGCTCCCCTATCCTGTGAGCAACATCTTTAAATTATCATCACTTAACAATTTGGGCAAAAAATCCTCTGTTATTAGAAGGGAAACCAATTTGTTTTACAGTTATTTGTATATGAGAATTCTTCTGTGTCCTTAGACTATGAAATAAACGTTAACAAAATATACAATTTTATAATTTATTTGGTTAATGAAAAAAATTGTGTTGTTGTTTTGATTAATTATTTTTAAGATCTTGTGCTGTGACATTTTTGCCAAATTCATCCACTCATAAATCAGCCTCCAACAAAATCACAATTACTTGAAGGTGGATTTGGTAAAATAGTGCACCCTAACCCCTTTGTTACTTCTCTTTATCTTTTCTTTGAGCCTACAGAAAATTTATATAAAAACTTTCCTCTATAAACTTAGTTTCAGGCATGATGATATCCGTGTACGTGGAATAGAGAAACCTCTCTTGCCACAGTTCCTGGCTACCTTAATGCTTTTCTACAAACTCTTAATTGAGGAGGTGAGATTGTATTCCTCCATTTATCCCGAACAGCTTGTACTTATTTTAAAACAGATCGGTATTATTTCTTTGAAAAACGAGGAGCATAGCCACAAAGAGAAAATCCCATGCACACACACTCTCTGTTGCCAGTTACGTTGCCAGATAACAACCACATCTTTTTATTTTCTTCACACACATTCTTGGTTGTGTTTCTTCACCTACAAGGTCCTGCTGCTCAGCTACACGCAATTACCACCTTCTTAGGGGAATGAGTCTATCCAGCATTCAGACCTTTCGCACAGGAGTTCATCATCAACCGCTGAAGAGTTATTCTCCAGACTGCAGAAATGGCCAGTTTTTTACTTGTTCTGATTAAACATTGATTGTTTTTTACCCTCCCCAAAGATGTTTGAGTCTAGTGAGCGGATCAGAATAGGGACCGATTTGTCAGCTGTGGGATCCTGTGAGCAGCTGCAAAATCTGAGTCAACATTTGCAAAGGACTCTGTGATGGGAAAATTTGTGTCACTTAAAATGCATTCTCATGAAATAAAAATATTAATTTTAAGCCTAAGGTTCATGCGAGTACTGGATGAATAGGAAAAATTCAGAGTACTATGTATATTCATACTGGACGGTGACTTTCATCCATTTCATTATTACCTTTTTTTTAACCAACAGAGTGATAGGACCTGGATTTTGCTCTCAGCAAAGACATATTTCTGGCTAAGTAGTGCAACTGACTGCTCACTTGAGTGTTTAATTTAATGCTTACTTATGCAGAAGCATGCCAGCTGCTGATGCATAAGAGCAACCTCTGGTATCACCTATCCCTTATCTCAGTCACTGACACGGCCCAACTTTACTTAGTTTGTGAAATATGAGCGTTCTGTTTGAGTACAGATAAGTACACATCCTTGTATCACTGAACAGCTATTTTCCTAGCCTGGTGGTTACAACTTTTAAAATTTTATTCTGGTTTCCTTGGTACAATCTGTGCTTTTAGGGGGGTTACTTAGTACATTATAAACTTTTCCCATGCAGTCCTTTATTTTAATGTTATTTGCAACTTGGCAATATTTTGCTACTGAAGTTTTGTGGTAGAAAACACACAATTGATGAGATTTTCAGTATCTTCCATCCTACACAGGAAAGATATAGTACTTCTCAAGCCTGTGATTTGATGACATTCTGTGGGAAGCCAAAGATAGCACAGTTGGTTTTTTTTTTTCCCCTGCCAAATTGCATTGAAAATTTTACTTCAATCTTCTTTACCCCTGTCATCCATATTTTCAGACATGATAAGCATTCATTCTTGTTGCTGAAATAAATGGAAGCACACAGAACTTCTAGAAACCAGATGTTCAAACGTTCATATATTAATGTTTGTTTTTTCCTTGCAGCAATTATCTATGCTTCATATTAATTTGCTGTTGATATCACTGTAGGAATAATAGTAAAAAAATAAGATTGGTCATATCACTAGGAGTTGAGGCTTTATTTTCAGGGATTTTAAGATTGCTTTTCTTGCATTTTCAGAACAAGTAGACAAACGAGGTTGCAGAAAGTGGCACAGGTGCTTGAGGGGATTATTTGCATGAGTATTTGCAGTGCCATCTTGCAAATGCATTTTGGAAAGTTGGAGTGAAAAGGAGGGATGTTCTGACACAGAATTTGGGAGGAGGAACAAAAATATTTAAAACGACCCAGTGCTGGAGGGGGTTGTGTTGCTAATAAAAGCAGTACTGTTGTGTCACTTCTGGGCCAGGAAGGCATCTAATCACACAGCCGTTGCCCACAGCACACCGTGGCAGTGGCGGTGGAATAATTGTCACATCACTAACACCCGTGAGCATCACCTGGGAAGGGTGTGCCTTGCATCATGTCCTGAGGGTCATTCATCAGCCGGTCGTGCCTATGCACAGAGGACCTGTGCAGAGGGAGAGCGAATCAAGGATGCACCGAGCCAGAGAGTAGGAGGGGGACCGTTTCGAGTGGGCGTGGTGGAAGAGGATGCACGGTGCGTGACGGCTGGATCTCCTGGGTAACAGGGCTCGCTGGGAGCTGGGCTGTTGCAAGGCGGTGGAAATGTGAACTGGAGATGTGGAGCTCAGCGAGGGCCTGAGGCTGCTGTCAGAGCAGGAGCGAGCTCCAGAGGAGGCTCAGTGTCTGCAGCAGCAGCAGCAGCAGGGTCTTGATGTACAGGAGGGTGCTGAGGGGGCCTTTGCCCTGGGGATGGAGAGATGAGTCATATAACTCTCTCCTGAACCTGCTGATGTTGGAGTGCCTCTTGCTAAGCAGCCTGGGCAAGGCTGTTTTAATGTCTTCATTGAAATAGGGAAGTTGTTTCCTTTGATATGGAAAATATTTTTTTTTTTTTTAGATTGGTCTTAAAAATTACAAGCTTGCATTTCTAATAGTTGCAGTTCCATCTTATTTATTTCTGTCTTGCTAGGATCTGTTACATGGCACTTGCAGCTAAAATTGTTAATAAAATATAGTCTTTTTGGGTGACCTTAATCAAGTTTTAAAAATTGTTTTCTTATTTAGTCAAGGAGCTTTATAAACACCTAGTTTAAAAAGCCTGGCAATCTGTGGGAAAATATTGATTTTTGACTGCACTGTATTTCAGAAGTTTCAAGTTGTAATAAGAATTTAACTTTTCAAGAGATTGATTTTCATACTCTAAAGAAAAATTATTAGAAACTTAATTTTCTTCACTTGGTACGTAGCAGGAGAATTGTATAAGCATGTTATAAAAAGTTAGCAATCCCATATATGCTGCCAGTAAGTGGAGTAAGTCTTTTTGTATTTATTGTTCTCTCCTTTACATAGAGAGGAACTGTAGTATTTTGGAACCTAGCATATACCCAGCTACTCTGTACATATATGAACCTGTGTACATATACACATTACACTTATGTATATAAACACGTAAAAGGTCAGCTTTGAAATTTCTTAACCATATGTATCTGCTGATCTACTGAATGGTCCCTGTCCCCCCCATCTCTCATTTTTGGTAAAGAGAATGAACCCAAATCAGCCCTGCTTCGTTGGTTATATAGTTTAAGTCATGAGACTAAAGACTAGGAATAACGTGAATTAGTGGGAAAAACCCCCACAGACCTATAAGAGATTGAGACATAAACTCAATTCTGTTCCTTCTTGTGCATCAAAAATATGTAATTTTCCCATTTTGCCAGTACTTATGCATGGAAGAATCCCCTTCAGAGTAGTTAGATGACTCGCTTGCATAACATTAAACACCGATATTGCAGCACTGAGGTCTTGTTTATGCGTTCCCCTTACAAGGCCTTTTAGTCACATCTGTGTGTCACTACGGATAGCCCTTGCACAGGTGTAACCCCATCACAGCTCAGCCTGAAGAAGCATTCACTCCAATGAGATAATAATTAATTTTCAGGAGTAGGATACTGGAGCATGTTTGTGAGGACTGCAGTCAGAAAGTGCTCTGTGTGGACTGGTATATTGATAAGGATTATCTAGGAAGGATAAACATAACATAACAAAATACCATGTTTGTGATTTAACTTCTATTTCCAACCTGTTTTCCAAAGAGTCAGTTAGTTTGGTATGCTCCTGTTGAATGGTCCTTTGTTTTTCAATATAAAGTATAGATGGCTGTTTCCCATTTTGACTGGCAGATGATAGAGAAAGCAATCCTATTGTTTTGTTATTATTTGCAATGACAGTACTGGGAAATCAAGTTAAATGCAGAAAACAGCTTTTGTTTGTTTGTTTAATGGATTGTGATACAAGCAGAGCAGCAATGTTTTGTGTTTTAATTGCTTTCAGAGGTCCCTGTCCTATAAACACTTTGGCTCCGACAGTGGCAGGTTTCCGTGTTGCTGTACTGAAACGAGCTGGGTTCTGCACAGATTCACTTCCCTGCCCTGCACTAATGTTTGCTGGCTCAGGGCCTAACGCACGTGCTTAACTTCACGTGCATTAGTCATGCCATTGAACTCGAATGGGGAAGGTGGCCTTATGAAATAGGTGCAGCAGGGATGTACAACACATTATTCTTAAGGCAGTTCTGCAAACATGTCTTGCATTGCAACCTGACACCACCTGAAAGGCAGAGCCAAAGGGAAAGAAAGTTTAATCTAATGTGGAGACAAATTGGTACGGCGAAGGATTAGCAGCTCCTAAATGCGTAATGCAGTTTTTAAGAAAAACAAAGCAAGCAACATGTATGCTTTTAAAATGATTAGCAAAGCACTTCTGAGAAATGTTTTATACAAAAATATGCTTTTGTACTTTATATACTTACATACTTTTAAAATGAAAAACAAATTTACTTAGCTTCAGAGAATGGCAATACCTTGAGGATACAGACAGTGGATATCTTTGCCTATACTACACTTACCTATCTTTGAAATTTGAAAAAAGGCATTTTACCTAGCCTCACTGAATGTCTTGAGGTTATGAATGGTACTGTCTTGAAGTTATAAATGATAAATGCCTTTCCAGCTCTCTTTTCTTTAGACAGTCTGAACTTTGTCACAACTTCAGAATGGTAACTTGTGCTAACCACAGCCATAAAATAATTGAGCACTGCTTGTGTCAGTGCTGTATTTTTTACCTAGTCATACAAAGAATATAATTATTATGTTAAGGCAATATTCTCATGCAATGTGACGTGTCCCGATAATTTTATCTAATGAATGCTAGAAAAGATGAACTCTCTCACATACTTAGGTTAATCCAAACTCTAAAAGGAATATTTCTCAACTCTAAGTTTTCCTGCATGTTTACATCTCTGTAGTATGTCTTTCTAATGCTTAACACTGGGCCATGATTAACAGTAATATTTTTGATTCTGCTTGGGCTGATCCAGTATATGTAAATGAAGCTACCCTAACTTGCGCTGTTATAACGAAATGACCTCAAAAAGGCGAAAATCAAAACTATGGAAGGAAAAAGGACACTGTTGCATCCACAAAGCAGGGAAATAGATACGTGATTCCATGCTTTCCTGTGTTAAAAATGCTACAATGGACCAAAAGTGTCAAGTGCTTTCCTGTATAAAGTTGCTACTCACATACAAATCTGTGTCCAGTGCACCAGAAGTATAGATATTAGTCTCAGCTTTCCTGTGTCAGCTTTTCAGATTGCTTCGCAAACTTCTTTCCAGAGGAAGGTATCATTCATGCTTTCCAGATGAGGAAATTGAAGCATGTGATTTTTCTACCCAAAACTTTGTCTAGGAGTATATCTATGGGACTTCATGCCTCCCTGTATAAAGACTTGCATCATACCCGAGTGTTCTGCACTGAAACACCAAAGCTAGTTTGCAGGTGCATTTCAGTAGCCTGCTTCCTTCTTTTATTTACCTGGTGTGCTTTGGAGTATGTCCTGATGTGATTCCTCTTTGTGTGTGTGGGGGTGGACACAGTCAGATTTGGAAAGGAGTTTTGCTGCCATCGGATGGACAGGCTACTGGAAGCTGGGTGCCCACATGCCTGAACCAAAGCCTCCATTCCTTTTTCCCAGCTCTGCAGGGACCGCCTGCAGGACTACCGATATTTTAGGTCTAGTGCTAAAGGCAGACAAACCTTGTGTGGGACTTTGGATAATTACCCTACTGAGAGTGGAACTAAATATCATGCCAGTGGCTTGCTGTGCCCTTCCCTGGCTGCCTGAAGGCACGAGTCAGCCACCATCCTATGTGTGATGCTGTCTGGTGATGGAGCAATGCAACTATTTCAGAACAAAATCAGGCTGCAAACTATCGCCTAGGCCATGGAAATGATCGAGGAAGTCCGAGCTCAAATATGAACTCAAGACACAATGGGACAGTGTAGCCCAGAATACCTAGATTGCTTGTATCTGTGCACTCAAAAATAAGTTTATTCTCATCTCTTTGGTTAAATACAGGGAGTCTGGGGCTTCGGCTGGTAATATAGTACCAAGCCCTGTACAAAAAACCTCTGAGCTAAAGAGATGCTGCTCAGTCCTGCAAATCTTATAAATTGCTCATGCTCTAAGCTGATTTTATGCCCAGCAAACGTATTTCTAAAAGAGATTTCTTGCATGAACCTCCACTAATAGCAATACCTATTACATAATGCCTTAAAACAGTATACCCACTTTGGGGTAATAAGCCTCACAATCAGTCACTGTGGCAAAGAGTAAATGATCTTTTTATTCCCTTTTCACAGGCATAGAGGTATACACAGAGGTAGAGAGTTTACTAGAGGTGAAGTACAGTTAAAGCTAGGGGTTTTCCAGTGCTGTTTGTATACTTAGGGTGCTTGATACTGCTACTTCATTTGTCCTTTTAGTCTAATATAAATTAATTTGTTATGACACGAGCATTAAAGAGCAAAATATCCAAAACATTATTGTGTTATTATTTCTGTGTCATGCTACCTATAAAATGAATGATTCATCTTCTCTTGGTAGAGGAGTGCACATCTGCATCACTGTGTTGCACACAGAATCAGAGAGAAGAGGTTTTGTCCTTTAAAGTTTTATTTAAACTAGAAAAATGAGCATGCTTTACAGGTAACATATTTTTCTAATGCACTTATTAATTCTGTGTTTCAGAGCAGTGTATGGCTAGTGATGTGCCTTCCTGAGGAGAATGGCTGCAATGTCTGTTTGGAATTATTCCTGGAATTAGACCAGCATGAGGTCTTCTCTACCAACCTGAGGTAATACTGCTGAAAGGCAAGAAATCCAAGTGATGTATGTCCAGCTGACTGTGCGCTGACAGTGTCAACCCTGGCAAAAGTTCCACATGCCTGGAGCAAAAAAAAAAATGCCGGGAGAATGGGTAAACCTGGGGACATCATGGCTCTATGAGACATGGTAAACATTAAGTGCTTTTCAAGGGTTGTTTAGGTGCTGGAGTCAAAGCTTCTCTATGTGATAGGCAGGTTTTATTAACAGTGATAGCTCAGACTTTTGCCATGATGAAGCACCTGCTTGACAATTAACTAACTAGTTATTTACCTAATAATACACAGCACAGTGGCAAATACAAAAGCGTTGTCATTTTTGGTTATTTTGTAGAGCTTTTACAATCTCAGAAACCACCTTGGAGAGAGTTTAAAATGAGAATGTGGATGGTTAATGTTATATGGTTTGATACTGCTCAGGCCTAAGCCTCCTGCTTGAAAAAAACACTCAAAATCTGCTTTCCTTTAACATGGTGCACACCAGAATCATTGCAATCATTTTGTATCAGGGTGAGCCTGACATAAAATAAGGGCAGAATCAGCCCTACTGGGATGTACACACAAAAGTAAGGCAAGTATGATTCGCTGAGCAATATGCATGAAAACTAATTTTCTTGCTGTGGAAAGATCTTTTGAAACGTTTTCTTTAAACAGTTGTAGCTAAAAAGCAGCAGAAAATATGCCCAGGTCTGAGGTATATCTGTCTCATTCTGCTTCCTTGAGGTTACATAAATTATGTATGCCCTCTTCACTTTGGCTAACAGTCTAGTCTCAGAAAGATATTAATTATTATGTAATAACTTTCACTAATTCTTTCTCTCTTTAGAGTATTTAAGAAATTGGTTGTGTTGACAATAGTAAAGGATAATGAATGGTTGTTAAGATGTCTGTAGTACAAAGTGAAATACGCACTGCTTCTGCTAGTAATTTCAGCAAGACAAAGTCAGTATGATTTTAATGATATTGTAGGTACATTATGCTTCTGCTACCTTTATTTTGGGAGAGGGAATAACCTTCAAATATTTCTGCTATTTATGCAACCTGAAAAACCTGCATCAGGGCACTCAAATTATTGTCAGATAACAGATTAAAATATCCCTAAACACATTGTAAGCAATGCACAAATCCTTCCTGTTCAGAAACCCCATTTATTTCAAAGGTCTGACCTGATTTCAGTGGGAGCTTTGTAAACAGGGGGTTGAAAATCTAGGTTTTTAATCATAAAGAAGTCATGACTCCAAAAATACAGATGGCAGAAATCAAACACATTTTAAGAAAAAGCTTGAGCAAAGATGTTTTTTGCAAGTTTGTCGGTTATTTCTTTCAGTTATCAAAACTCATGTATATAAAGTTAATATAAAGTTAATAAATGACTTATGTACTAGAACACCCTTGCGGGATTTGTAGGTGTCTTAACGTCTCTTAAAGCCAAATGCTGCCTCATTTCCTAATAATCGTCTCAATTGCATACTTGCTGCCAAGTCAAAATATGTCACAATACATATGCACAGTTCTCATTAAGAGGAATTTTGCACGTAACTTTGTATGCATTTATATACATATGTATCCACATCCACCTCAAATTCTGGTGATCTCTAATTCTAGAAGTGAATGAAATACTTATGTTGTTTTGAGATGCTTTCTTAAAGTGTACATTAGTCTGTAACACGAATGCCCTGTTGGCTTCTTACTTAACTTAAACAACATTTAATTAATTTAAAATGCAACAAAATGCTTAATCTCTTTAGCATTTTTAATTGTGGCACCACTCGGTGAAAGCATTAATGAGATCTCAGACTGATTTTGATGTTGTTACTCACCTCGGTCTTTTATTAGATATATCTGTAACTCAAGTGCTGGTCTTTTCTGGTACAAGCTAAAAACAATGGAAGCAGCAGCATATCTAGAACATGGTAAAAGACAGTCTCCTATAAAAATTTAGCCTCATGGAAAGTAGCGAATACCTTAATTTAAAAGCAGGGTGCCCACAGGAATGCAAATTGCCTTGCAGTGCTATGCAGCTGTTCACCAGGAAAGATTTGATGAAGTTTCATCTAAATGCCAATGTGGTCCCGTCTTAACTGTTGAAGATACAGCAAGAATCAGCAGGCTAACCAACAGCATCTAGGTTGCCTTTCCCCTGCAAAAGAGTTTGGAACGGACCAATTTTATGTTCAGCTGTGCTACCTTGGATCAGTAAGGTGGCTGGAGTTGATGTGGTACCTGTTCACCTTCTGAAGAATAGATTTTTTTTTATATAATACCAACAGGTGGGGTTTTTTTTACTTTTTAAAAATAATATAAAATATTTTCTCTCTGGCCTAATAAATCTTGAGTATTTCTTGGCAAGTTGAGCAGGAGTGAGGAGTGAGTGCCCACACACAGGAACCACCCGTTCCTGGTGGTGGGGGCTAGTTCTGGTTTTCTCTGCAGCCAATAATAAGGACAGGCACAAGGATTTAGGTGGAATTTAGGCTGTTTGGATCCAGGCCAGCTTAATCTATGTAACTCATTCGTTCTGACACCTCTTCTGGCTCTACCAAAATAGGTCAGGGTCTGGTGGTGAATTTGTGGTAGGCACATGTAAGGAGTCATGAACGTGTCCCAGATAATGCTACTTTTTTTTTTTGTGAAAAGTAAGGGACCTGTGCAAAGCTCTGTCAACAGCATCTTTCACTCTCCTGCCACTACTGCTGCTACAACCTAACACTTGCTGCTTTTGTGCTTCTTCATGAAACAAAATGTCCCTGTCATGAAATGGCCTCTACAGGGCTGAGAGGATCATAACTAGGATGAAAGCAAATGGTAAAATGCCTATCAGCAGCAACCCCAAGCCACTTCTCTACTTACTGTTTCATGTCAGAAACACTGTTCTGTTTTAATTAACTGAACAGTACAATCAGTTAAAAATGGTGTTACAGTTCTTCCAGGGTCTACATGTTACTTGAACAGACACTCCTTTAGTCAGCATTTTACAGGAAAAAAGGTCTCGTGGATTGGAGTATGTATGGGAAAGATAAAAAAGCAAGCCCTTCTTGCCTGAAAATCTTGGAAAGTTTTGAGTTTGGGAGTTCTGTTGTAAGTCAATGTACCAAAAGTTTCATTAGAAGAGAATTGTGCAGTCAAGCTTTTGAAAGTTTGGAAGTGTAAGAATTAAAGCCTCCTTTGAAGCCATTCTGATACTGTCACATACTGTTTTTCTCACTTTTTCAGTCAGAGGAGTTTGAAGATAAGACCTTCAAAGCTGTAGTGCAGGTTTCTTTCATTTGAGCCAATGGAGTAACCAACAACCAAGGTCAGACACCTTCCTGTACGTGGGCAGCTCTCGGAGGGAGAGGCGACACATACTTTGTCGCCAAGTTATGCAGCAGAGACAGCAGCAGAATACAGGGTAGGGAGGATGCTGGGCTCTGTTCCTGGGGTTGGGGTGGTCTTGGTAGCCCTGGAGCCCTACAAGAATTGTAACCCCATGGGAATTTTATCTGCAAAGTGGGTATTTGTTGGCTATCTGTGAAGGGAGTATCATACTGAGAAATAAGGGCTATAAACTGAGCGGAATTCTTCTGAGCACAGTGAAAAGGAAATGAGAACGGACCTTTTGTTTCCTGAATCACACCAAAGCATGCTTTCTTTTCATAAATCAACTTTTTAAAGCTTGTGTTGGTTTTTTTCCCTTGGATGCTATATATAACTCCCTTTGCCACAGTGGGAGTGCTACAAATATATATATGTATGTACGGAAATAGAACTAGGAGGCAACAGAATATGGTGCATTTTAAAGCATGGGTCAGCAAGAATACGCTTGGAGAGCTCTGGCTGAAGACTGCAAGACTGGTTATTATTTTCAGAGATGCTGTTTTCAGTATTAGCTCATTCTCTACATGAAAATCTTTTTATCAAAGAGTTAAAAATTGTGTGTTCCTTAAATATCCTGTTCAGGATACGGTGTAAAGCCAAAGCAGTAGGAAAGTCATTGAGAGCTGTTTACTAATTCCAAATCCGTTTAGTGTCCCGAGTATTGTGGCACCATGGTTTTTGTTGGTAGCTCAGCCACCATCAATTTGAACTTCTGAAAAATGAGAGTGGAAGTGTTAAAGGCCCAGTTTGAATCCTGGCTAATACCAGGCTACTGTTTATGCATCACTGTAGGGAAACAGCAACATTTTGTGAATAAAAATACCTACTTCTGCATTTAGAAAAATGTTAGCATCTACTTGTACGAAAACAATATAATTTGCTTTTATACAATGTTTTTTCTAATACATTGTGCAGTACAAATGTATTATTTTGCCAATTTCAGAAATAGAGAAAATGTATTTATTTGGTTATAAAAGTAACATGAAAATGTATGCATCTGGATGAATATTTGTACAAATACAAATAAAGATCAGATTTTGACAGCTAAAACTTAAACATTGCTTCCACCCACTATCACCAACAACATAACTTAGGATGAAAGCGACTGCAAACTGAGCCTCACCAAACTAACAGCAACAGTCAGTCAGTCCAAGCAGAGACTCTACCCAACGAATAAACCAAAACCAACCCAAAAAGATTTATCTCCCTGTTTGTAAGCTGCTGAAAGCTTCATAGATGACTTCCAGTGCCTACAGCTGTTACCTCCCTTCTGCATTAGAGCCTGGGGAATCCTTGTCAAGAAATGTTTGTTCATATTTTTGAGCAATTCACGGAAATTGGCTCCACTCTTCTGTGTATCAATATTCTGAGAAAGTAGTTTACTAGAGGAAACAGTCACTGTAACAGAAAATTTTAAACAGATATTACCAAACACTCATGATATGAAAACTTTCCATTCATAGTCAAGAGTGTTAAAAACGTCATTGCAAAAGTAGCATTAGCCCAGTCAAAGACAAGAAACATCTTGTTACTTACATAGCAAATAAGGCTATTGATTTCAAAATAATTATTTTCTAATTAATTATTACAGGTTTTTTTGTTATTGTTATTGTAACTAAATAACTGGTATATCAAAGACAATTTGCAGATATATATATTTATATTAGATATAACATGTATATATATATCTATATATGTAATTTTACTATCTCTTTTTTATACTCTGCTCTACTCCACACCCCTGCGCTCTGGGCTGTATAAACTCCACTAACTTCTCTAGTCCCCTTCATATCCCTGCAGGGAAACATGACACCACCTTGGGCACAACCCTTTTTCTATTACCCCTGTAACTTGCTGTTTGTTTGGTAATGGCACTACCCAATTTGTTAAGCATTGTACACCCACGTAATATTCCCCAAATAGGTGAAGCCCTAAGCAGATGTGTTTTTCTAGATTATGTATTTTCCTCTGTTTCTATATTCCCACACTTGACAGTCTTCTAGAAAACTCTTCATAAAAAAGGTTGCATGCCTACTGGCAGGGGCAGCTGCTTTCCTTGTCTCGTAAGTTTGCAGTGGTGGTGGGGATGGGAGGGCAAGTTGTATGAATGGGTTACCTCTAGGCCTGTTTTCCTCATCTCTGGTTTATTTTCAAAATTGTCAGCCTGGAAGAGTGTGATGACTCATAGCCATGTTTTCTTTAAAAATCTTCCTCAGCTGACTGATTTCTGTCAGCTTCATAAGTGTCTATGGAGGGAAAGCACCCTGTGGACATCATTCCCAGGAGCGTGGTGCTCCTAAACTTGCAGACATGCCGTCCTGGACTGTGCATTTGTGTGAAACAGCACCATTGCAAAAGGCTGCATAAGTTAAACATTTCAATACGGAGTACGGGTTGACCTTTGAAACTCTGGAGCACCTGTCTTTCAACATCTAGGAGTGGGATGTTCACTGCTGGAAAGCTCATGTGATGGACTGGGATCGTCAACCCCCAAGGGCAATGCCAAGGCACCTCGTGGCTATAATGTGTTTTTGTTTTGTAGCAAGGGTTTTCCATAAGAAGTCAGTTGAGGATAAGGTCCATGTATCCCTCACTGGATGAAGATGAGCAAGTATCACAATATTTACATTACTGTAGGCTGGTTCCTTCTCTGGTTATTTACATATTCACCAATCTGCTTATTATATTCAGTTGGAAACCTACGGCTGCAAGCTGTCCTACATACGAAGAATGTCTGGGGTGAGATCTAGCGGGATTCTGAGGCACCTCAGACTAATGGGCTGTAAAAATTGTGTTTTATGCTAGGATGATGAACATGCCTAGACTTCCCAAGGAGACACTAGAGCGAAGCAGGTCATGTTGAGGGTCACCTCTTAGTTCTTGGTGAGGGCTTATATGGGGAAGCCAACAGGAAGGAGCTCCTGGGTACTGTCGAGGACGGTCTGTCGGCCGCCTGTTCAGGGTGCTGTTTTCTGTGCACAGCCACTCCGCCGACTGCACACACAGTGAGGCAGACAGCTAGTATAATAATATGCATGCCAAAACAAAGCCTTTATGCCTGGATTTTCTAAATATCATTTATAACCTCCATGAAAACTATTGCACGGAGAACAGGGTTTTGATTTGGGAGAGACAACACATGGGGCATTGGCACAGAGGTGTGCAGAGCTCACTGAGGGTTTGGTGTTTTTTGTGATGCTTTGACAGCTCTGAGCCCCCACGTGCATATTCCTAGACTGTATCTTCCAGTTTTTATGGACCTTGCCCCATACAAATTAAATGCCATAAGAATGGAAACAACCGCTGCTTCCCAAGTATGAAAGCTGTCCTGATTAATCAGAACAAGAAATATTTGGGACAAAGTGGAAGTAACAATTAAAAGCACCACACGGCTCATTATTTTGTTCAAAACCATGCACTGAATGTAGCTGTCTGAATCGAGTAATTGTGGCAGCTCCCAGGACGGCTCAGACAAATTCTTACAGGTAACGCTAAGGATGTTTCCTCCCTTGAATTGTAGATCTATTTTATTTATGCCGCATCATATTGATGAGGTGTAACCAGTTCTTCTGCTGGGAGGTGCTCTGAGACAAGGTGACGAGGACAGCCTTGTGTTCTTTAAGGGTAGCATGAGAACACCCTCCTTTGAGAAAGAAAATACTTTTTTGTCTTTTAGTTTCTAGCAGGAAGGTGATGATGGTGGTATTATAACAATTTAATACTACTAGAATCATTCTTGTTTTGAAAGAAGTTTGATGATATTGTATTTTAAAAATTCCATTATTTCCACAGGATCTTAGAAATTAAAGAAATGGTTGTTCTCCTGTGTAGGAATCTCACAGAAGGGAAGGTACTTGGTATCATGCAAGATAAAGCTCAAGCAGTCAAAATATTCCTTCCTTTTACATCCTAAAATTCTACTGAAGGCAAAGACTATTTTTTTCCCTTTTTTTTTTTTTTAATGAATTCCTGTTTCTCTCAAGGTGGGCCCTGTTGTGTTCCTATTGCAGCCAGTGGGAGTTTACCTTTCCCTTTCAAGGGGACAACTTTAAACCCTCTATCACCTACTTTTGGACAGAAACCAAAGAATTGATTCTGAAACCTTCCCTCTGGTTGGCAGATCCGCTGAAATCAGTGGGTACAGCTGGATGAATCAGCCTCAAATTTCCATAATATCAAAATACACTTGGTACACTATAAGAAAAATCAGAAAGTAATAACACAGGCGATCCGTTCTCTTTGTTTTAAGATATGAGGCAAGCAGGAACCCTTGGAATAGAAGGCTGGCTGTCCATGTTGAGCCTTAGCTGTCAAATTTGATATTTTTATAATATCACCTTATTAAGATCCATATAGTTAGACATATAGCAGGTATCTCACTTAACAGGCACTCCGTAATTGTTACCTACTGCTAGTGTGTTTGCTTAAACTGTTGTCAACAGAAAACTTGAATGTATTATTAAAGCAAAAGATTTTTGGAGGCAGTTTAGACATTGACTTTTCATTTTCTTGAACAATAGTAAATCTGTTAGTATTTTATAAGCAAGAACATACATCTGATTTAATGTTGAATTATACTGATAAGTCAAAAGATAATATCGGATGGCTGGAACAATTTTAAAGAAGAGAAAAGGTTATCTCTGTGCATAGGTTTTGCTTTGTCACTGTGCTGTACTCTATATCAGAAGAACAAAGGCTATATGCATAATAAGGGCATGCAAATGAGGTGAAATCAGCAAAAGTATTCTGGGGGAGGGGAAGATGTAAGATATGGCCATCAGTATAATGACCAAGGAGTAGAGAATTTTAATGTTTAATGCTTGCACATTCCAGTTCATTTTTCTGCCATGTTTTTGAACGTGTAGACTGAGGCTCCTGAAAGACCAGAATGAAAAGATCTCTGTTTTGGACAAAAAGGATTAAAAAACCTTATTTAACAGACTGTCCAGATATACCTTCCTAGCCTACAGCTGTTTTCTTTTATTTTTTTTTAAACAGAAGCAGCACGGTAATAATTAGTGGGGATAATGGAGGAGTGGGAGAAACCCTGTTATTTGTGTTTTCAGTGAGGGTTTTTTTTCTTGCCCTGCTGCACTGTCTGGATGCCAGCTCCCCATCTCAGCCATGATGGAAGCTCGCGTACAATAGAAACACAGCAACAATATGAATTACAAATACATGTATATCTTACTGCACGGCCTTTCCCTCCCCCTCCTCTAAATGAATGTAGTCTAAAAATATCCTCCACTCTAAATTGCTTTACTACTGAGGCAACGTCTTGCAAAAACACTACAGACACTTACAGAAGAAATCAAAACCTCAAACCCCAGGCAGAATAATGTTAATGTGAATTGTTTTGCATCTGACTGCAAATTAACTATCTTTTTTAAAGATACTATTCTCATCTAATAGTGTGGAGTGCATGCCCACATTAAGACCAATAGTATTTTACTTATGGTAAATTTATGAGGAATATATTGCTGCTTCAAATAAAAAGGGGAGGGAAATGTAGGTACTACACGTGATAAGTATATGTTGTGTTATTTTTGTTGTTGTAACCCAGTAAAAGTAATTTATATCAGCTTTTGGAAAAGTATCGATTGCCAATTATTTGTTCACAGGTGGTTCTCAAGGGAAAAAAGAGGGGGGAAAATACACCAAAATAGTAAAGGGAATGTATATTAAAATTGTCTTTTAATTTTAGAGCCTGATTCAGGCTCTGTAAGAAACTTCTCTTATGAGTAATCCATTGATAGTAAGAGGTTTACTCAGGTAAGTGTAGTTACTTGTGTGCAAGAACTTGCAGAATCAAGCCCTTGTCTGTAACTATTTGGAAAATAAATCATTGATGAAATGCACTATATCCTTCCGTTTACAAGACAGAAACGTTCATCTGGCAATTGACAAATGTGCTAATGAAAGACTTTCCTGAAGAAGTGAAAATTAGCTAAGTATGAATGAGTTCCTTTGAACTAGTTAAATAATTTCTTTACTTGCTACCAAAAGAAAAACTAAAATGAATAACTCTTTCTTTAGCATTTTAGCTCTTTTGTGAAAAATCTTAACACTGCCAGTGTCAGAGTGTGGGGCTTAATCAGCACAATTGACAAGGATTTACAAACTTTTTCATTCCAAACGCATTTACATATACACAAGAATATATGTGTACATAAATTCATTTTATTACAGCCATTTTACACAAACAGAACCTTAAGTAGTTGAAGTACTAAAAAAGCCAATCAAAATACTCTTCATATATCTATAAGTCCATAAACCTCTTAAAATTGTCTCTTTAAAAAAAAGCCAAACAGCTAAATTATGGAAATGCAGACCGCATTACGGAGTATTTGCCAGATATACCTTGGCTCTTATTTGAAATTCCCACAAGAATATGGGCATGCCAGTGGTATAAACCATAGAAACAGGAAAAAAAGTAGAACACAGGGACTTCTAAATCAATCCATGAATACGAAGAGGCAGGGATGCAAAGATTATGCATTTTACCAGTACACCCCTTTGCTTGTGAACCGAAAGGCCAGACATTTGTGAGATGCAGCATTGGCAGCTCTGCAGAGGGGGTGCGGCGTGTGTGTGTGTCTGTGTAAGACAGGAGGGAGGGAGGAGGAAGGGAGAGGTGGGGGGACAGGAGGGAGGTGGGGACAGGCAGACAC